>NC_054536.1:80702319-80727319 GCF_017654505.1 Polyodon spathula | reverse complement strand
TATTTACTAATTTTTTACCCTGCTGTTGCTGAGTGACAGTACAGCAGAATTTTTATGTATTGTTCATGGATAGGCCTGTTACCCATGACTACATTATAAAACAGAACCACCTTCCTTTTCTCACAGTTCAATAGAGTTTACTGTACATTACTTGCTGAATGGCACACAAGCTGGCAATATAACTGTAGCACATGCTGGGCCTGCTAAAGGCTCAGCCACATCTCCCTCCAGCTCTGTCCAAGTTGCCTTCTCTGGGCTGTAACAGATGGTTGAGGACTTGTATGCTCCCTGCAAAAGAGCAGAAATGATAATAAACGTACTGTAACTGTGTGAATGCAGCAATGTTTCATTGTAATCTGTGTCACAAGATCAGTGTGCTTTGTCTAATGCCACAAAGGCATCCTTAAATGTTTTCACAAAGAATGTGAAGGTTATGCAACTAATAACAAAAAGTAGCTTAGCCCGCAAAGTAGTTCTAGCAGTATAAAGGCTTTTGTGTTCTAAAAAATAAGTCCCTAAAATAGAACCCTAAGCTTCACTCCCTTGCCTACGAAGCAGGACGTGCAAAATTGAAATATTCCTAACTCACTCCTACAGATGGAATTCAGAAAATAAGCCCACACAGTGAAATTAAAATCTATAATGTTTCAAAGCTTTATTATACATACTCCCTTTTCAAAATGTTAAAACCAAGGGCTGCAAACAGACTAAAGCAGGAAGTATCAAATAAAATAAGTGTGGGGGTTTGGGTGGTTGGCATTATCTTGCTGCAATTTGATTAATCAGAATGAGTTTATGTGCGTGTGGGTTCAATGTGAACAACAAATTGAATCTTGTGCCAGTTTTATCAATCCTGCTTCCCTTGTCTTGTATAGGATGACAAATAAAGCTTGATGTGCACACCTTTCAGAAGTTGAAATGCACAAATAACATTTAAAATGTAATAAAGCTTCGGATGGTAGCTGAGGAGTGTCCCGGCTTAGCAGAAGCACCAGTGTCTTCTGATGTTTCATCTTTTAACCCTTTAAGGTACACGGGACATATGTGTCCCGCAAATAAAATGATGCTAACTTTCTTATTTTTGCAATGAGGTGCACAGAACAGGGTTTAAAATGTACTGACAGATTAGATCTGGTCATCCAAATGGTCAGTTTCCTTATGACACTTGAGTCGATCTCAAATGTACTTTAAGAAGAAACCATAGAACAACCGCTCAATTCCTTGTGTACCTTAATGTGTTAAACTACAAAACATCACAGACATAAAGCTGTAAAGGCAGAAAGATAAAGTGTGTTTCACATACTAAGTTTTGGCTCTATTCTTCAACACTAGACTCTGCTAAAAAATATCTTTATAACAATAATTTTAAAAAAGTGTGTACTATAGCACTGACAAATGAGTTATTCTATTAAGAGAAATGTAAATCTCCATGCACACCAGTGGAAGGTCATCAAAAAAGTGTTAAAGTAAAGGCACTAGCCTACTTTTATACAACAAACTGTAAGAACAACATTCTATGCTTCTTTAACGAGTTTGTTGGCAGCAGTGACAGTCTGAAGGGTATGTAGTTCAGAGGAGTTTGGGATACACACACACACACACACCCCACACACAAACACACAGAGTCAACCTAACCGTTTTATATATCAACCAGGTTTTGTCCAAAAGGTTTTTTTCTGTTGGAATCGCTTGTCAAAAGGCAGCCAATTGCAGCAGTGCTGATGAATATTGCACTGTGGTATTTAAATCACTGTAGATAATTAATGCCTACTGCGAATGGATGTGTATAATAAATGGAGTACAATAGTCAATAGCATATACATAAATACCATGCTCCAGCTGTAACCGCCAACAAGGAAAATGCTGTCATCAAGCACTGCACAGCCTGGCCCGCTGCGCCCCTCCAGAATGGGGGTCTGAAGAATATTCCATTGGTCACCTTTAGGGTCATAACACTCCACCAGCATGACGTCAAGGTGGGAAAAGCCTGTTAAACAAAAAATGTCCACTGTTGAGACATACCACTCCTCAGCTGACAAGACGAGGTTCTTAACCCACTACTCCCTACACACTCAAAACAAAGCAGTGCTTATATAAATTGTTAAAATTCCAAAGATTGTTAGGAGTCAATTGTTAGGAGATGCAGCTTTGTCATGGGTGCTGGTGAAGGGGGCATTGAATGGATTCTGAATGTGCATGCTTGTAACACCTTGGATTCTGAACTCAGCAGCTCTCAGAGGCAAAACCAGGTTGGGCTGGATTTTATACCACAAATGATCTTCAGAATCTGCATTACATGATGTTTAGATTTTATTTTGGCGTCATAACTCTACCTTCACCCCCTAGCACTGTGTGGTAGTAGGCGCTTTTAGAGTAAGGCTATGAAACCATGGCTTTGTTGTCCTTTCTGGGGGCATGTATTATTCTGTTGCACTAGTTAAACAAAAAGCAGGTGTCATGGCTGAATAATAAATGTACATTAAATAAAATTATGCCTTTGGCAAATTCCTGCTGTTCAATTCAGCTAAGGGTAATTATTACCCCTACCAGATGATAATATTTGAATGAATCCTGCCAGTACGTGTCGCTATACAGTATTTCAGGAGTAAAATGTGTAAAAAATATGGTATATGGTGACACCTTTGTAGTGTCAAAAAACTACATAATCTCACCTGGAGGACACACATAATGTGTAACACTATGATTCTGCAGTTCACAAAGTAATGAGGGATGGGACAGATGGGAAAAACACGTTTGGGACAGCAATAAATACAATAAAAAGGAGTAGGTGTATAGAAACCATTATTTTCATTACATTTTACTGACAGACATTGTGTTGTATATTGTAAAATAAATTCATATTTTGAGAGTATTTTACTGTGCCTCTGTGTCATTTGTTAGAGAGCCTTTCCCTTGACCTCCTGTCCAGTGTTTTACATCGCACCTGGCACCATTTAAAGTCTGCATATTTATAATGGCTTCTCCAGACTGTGAATGGGGTTTTCTGTTAAACTTTAACTGCTAATTATTTCAATTAGTTTTTGTGTTCTATATTCTGAGGCAAATCTTTTCCCTCTATCCAACAAGGTAACACTGGCTTTTGACCAGGCAATTAAACCATGTAATTATGACTATGAAAAACAACAGCATATAAAAAAAAAAAAAAAAATCTATGTCAATGAGTGTCAGCTAAACGCTAACTCTTGGAAAGGCCTTTCATGTGATACAATTAGGTTTGATGCATGTATCATTAACAGGGTGACTGATATAGAATTGTGAAACCTAGAGGACACAGTCTACAGTATTTCCCCTCAACCATGCTATAGATTTGAAAATTATGTATATCCATAATGTATATAAACCTTGCATTATGGCTTACGGGGGACATATGACAACTGTAAAGGGTCACTCTGCTTCACAGGAGATATCAGTGTTGCAAGTCAAGGTATCCCCTTTTCATATCCAATGTTTTTACTCATTATACTGAGGCAGTGCTGAAAACCTCAACATATCAGCAGCCTTTAGCGATATATGGGCTAAATTTGTACAATCTGTATATTTAATTATTACAATACAGACTGAAACTGCAACTGGGGTCTACAGACTACGTATATTATAGAATACATATCAGGGAAGCCATTTACATGGGGACAGCCTGTTTCCAAAAAATGTGCTTCAATCTTTTTGTCCAGCCCCTGAACATTTATTAACCGTCGCTATTTTTATTTTTTAATTCTGTTACAAGTTACCATTACAATAAAATTAGGCCTTTTTTTTTGTCCAAGCCCTTCTCAAATTTTAACAGGCAAAAGCAAACACACCAAATACACTGCAAAATGAAATGTGCAGATCCACTTGACACATCACCCGCTGCAAAGCATTTTGCCTGCATATGCTTCATCAGGCAAAGCTGTGTTCAGGTGAAACATGCAGCAGGCAAACCGGTCGAGGCAATCTGTTCAATCATCATTAGGTGGGCGACCTTCTGCAGATGCAGCTCAGATATGCCGGGACATGGATATTGGAAATCAATTTTTTTCAAAAGACTCGAAAATCCTGTGCAGCATGATCCAGGTACAGAGGTATCCGGGTGCCAAAATATTATTTTAATGCTCTGCATTATTTACCTGTTTTAAGACATGATAATCAATCAAACTTCCATTTATATATGAGATCACTATCGGAACACAGCACAGCAAGATGTGTGTTTTGATGGAGATCATTCATTACACAAAAAACAAAGGCACTCTTCCCACTAGCTCTAGTACAAATTCACCTTTCAAGTGGTTTCCGCCGATAGCATACAGACGATCATTCATTCCAGCTAAAGCATGAATGGCTCGCTTTGTATTCATGTCTTGTTTCCTAGCCCACATGTCCATTGTTGGGTCGTAGCAGTAGAGCCAGGACACGTATTCACCATTGTGGACACCGCCTGGAAATGACACACATGAACATTAAACAGAGTCAGAAACGGGGCAGACTGATTCACGGTATCCTCCATATCTCAAAAAATTAACAATAAGAATCAAATTTAAGTATTTCAAGGGAGCACTGGAGAGTCATTTTTCATGCAGGCAACAGATGTCGTTTTGGGGGATCCCATCCTTCAGTCAGGCAACACGAAACTCTTTGATGTCATGTGGAGGGTTACAAAGCTGATGAACACAGCATCCTAGAAGGTCCTACAGATATGAAATAAAGGTCTGGACTTCTTGATGGCCAGTCCATAATCAACTCTAATTGCACCAACAACTGGTCTTACAACATCCAAGACTATGGATCTGTCTATGTATCGTAAGGGCTGTAAATCCTCCCCATGGAATAAGAGCAGTATGACCTCAGTCCCCTCCAATATTCAACTAAGCTGAAAATCATTCTCCTCGGGTTCTCTATATTCAAACACGACGATCAATTGTGGACCGATGCAATCTTGATTCATCAGTTAACAAAACAGGTGCCCAATGACTGAGTTGACAGTTCTGCACATGCTTCATCAGGCTCAAAAATGTGATAACCCCCAAGTCTTCATAGTGTATTGAATATAGACTGTTTTCTACAAGCTATTATATAGAGGCTGAGGTGGTTAGAAAGAAATCACTATAGCGACCAGTGAGCTCCTTTGCTCCTGGGCAGTCCTAAATTGTCAGCAGTGTACTACATGTCTGTTCAGACTCGTTTAGCTCATCCCAGTGCCACATAAAGAACACGCATTTCTATTCCCACATTTCATCTTCCATTCACTGTTAATTTATTTACCCTATAAATCGGTAATTACTTGTCTTTACGACATACAAGTCATGTGAAATGTGTTATTTTATTTAGAAGAACATTTTATTTCCATTTAATGAAGGTTTCTTTGCTATAATACTGCCACCAACAGGTGACTAACAGAGAGCACACAGCAGTAATGCTTTTAACCCACATACACAATTTAACCATATATTAACAATTTCTGTTTTCAGGCAACACACTATTTTTCAAATATTCTATTAATGTAATACTCCCAAACATCGGTTTTACACAAAGCTACATCTTAGAAGTCAGAAACCAACTTATGGACCTTGTTAATGTAAAATATTTAAAAAAGAAAAACAAAATGCATAGACAAATTACTAGCCAAAACGATTATCTACTTGACTTGTAGATCATTCTTGTATATTGAAAACATGTCCACACAAGTATATGAATGCCAATGTTCTTGCCAATAAATAGTACCCTAATTTAGTGTTTAGGGGTTGGCTCATTAAAAATAACATATAGACACTATTTGCATGGGTTATTAAGAACGTTTGTTAGCTATTTTACATTCAGGTTTCACAATTCTCTGCAGCCACTGATTTCCATTATCAGTTGTTTATGTACAGCTTTCTGGACTGAGAATGTCATGTAAACAACTTTACAATAATAATTTGGTTATCTGCACAAATCAATTAATACGAACTGTAGTTTGCATGACAGAAGTTTCACTGTACCTCATCAGTAAAGTTGCTGACTCGTGTATAGCCTTATATTTGTGGTACTTTATGGTACTGATGGCACTAACCTGAGATGTATATTTTTCCATTATGTACAGCCCCTGCATGCGCTGCCAGAGGCTGGGGTAGAGAAGACAAATAGTGCCACTCATTGGTCTCCAAGTTATAGCACTCAACGCTGGAGAGGTACCCGCTTTCGTTTCTCCCACCGATCACATACAGGTGTTTATCCAGTCGACATGCATAGAAGCTGGCTCTCCTAAAGGAAACACAGTGTTACAATTCAAAATAAGACTGGTTTGGAACTAAGAAAACCACTGACTTTTTTTTCTGAAAGAAGTTCTGCAACAGGTACAATTTTTTTAACTTTCTCGTGCATTTCTTTCTATAGATACTGTTTCCTTAAATTCTTTGTCCTGTGTCTTTGTCCCGTGTCTTTGCTGAATTGAACCAATGGGTAAACATAACCGTGTTTACAAACTAACCAAAAGCAGTTAAGTGTTATGCTGTATGACAATGCAGGTTTAAAAAAATACAGACTAGTAATCCCTTACTAGTATTTGAAATGAATGGACAGAGGAGTCTGAGAGTTGTGAGGAAGAAGGGGCTGGAAGTTTTGAGGACGGGAGACAAGAGAGTTGTGAGAAAGAGGGTCTAAGGAAAATACCTATTAAAAATCAAAGATAAACAGTGGGCTAAAAATGAACACAGATAAGGGTGAAATAAAATGTGCACACAAGAGTAAGGGAAAATTAAAGTAAAATTCAATAAAGGTCAATTAAAAAATGAATTATAAAATTAAGGGCATTTAAAGGATTCGGTTCAAAATGAGTATAAGCACAGGAAAAGCCTGGCTGCAAAATCACAGAGCAACTGTATCTTGGTAAAGGCATTATATACACTAAAGTAAAACTAAAGCAATTAGGATTGTTAATTTCCCTTGTATAGAAAATATACTGGTAACCACTAATTCCTATAATGGATTAAAATAAAATCATATCTGCTCCATGTCTCTAGTGTTGCTGTTTAGTTCTTTTTCCATCCACAAAGAGTCACTGTTGCATGTTTTTGGAGCAATACTGACAGTTTCCAGTTTGCTGTGCTAGTCTTCTGCACTGACATGAAAATTAATTTAGTTTAACAAATAGGAGGCAGCAACAATGTTCTGGCCAAAACAATCATCCAAAACGCTATTACCTTTCTTGCATGGGTGGGAGTTGTATCCAACTATTAAACCTTGGATCATAGCGGCTGTTGAAATTGGTGCTGTGTTTACCTGGGGGAAAAAAAGGCTACAATTATGTTTTCGCTCAAAAAGTGTCTGTGCCAGGCACTCAACGAAAGCTTACACTTGTTGACATCAACAAGGAGAGTGTCCGCTTCATGGAAAGAACTGCTACATGAAACCCTTCCACTCTGGACGGTGCTCATGAAGGCCCTGCCCAACTGAGGAGTCGTCGTGAGGATGCCGGGACCAGGAGAACGAGAAATAGGTCAGCTTAGGGGATGCTGATCCCAAATAGACAGGGTTTGTGTAGTGTAATAGGTCAGTTCCTTTTAGTGAGGCTGGCGCTCGCCATTTGTGAGCAAACTTTTATTTTTAGCTTTGTTTTCTTTTCTTTCTTTATTAAATCTGGCGCTAGGATTATCACTGTTGTTTTTATTAAATCTAAGCGCCTATGCGGCATGTCAACACCGACTGCTCTAAGTCTGATTCAGTAATATTCAGTGTCGACCCACATATGTAACATCGACTTGTTACATGCCC
Source organism: Polyodon spathula (assembly GCF_017654505.1). Lineage (NCBI taxonomy): Eukaryota > Metazoa > Chordata > Actinopteri > Acipenseriformes > Polyodontidae > Polyodon > Polyodon spathula. The sequence goes on along the minus strand of NC_054536.1, from coordinate 80,719,573 downwards.
CAAAAGTTGTATTTGGTGATATATCTAAAATACTGTATTCCTTTAAATTCAAGATGCCCTCGAATTTAAGATGAAGCCCAAATTTTCCAGCCTCAATTTGTGGAAAAAATAAACGCATTTACAAAGATACAACCACAATTACACATATGGAGGAAGTTTGCTGTCACACAGACCATTACAGTTATGTAATGCTTCTCATTTCCAGTGGTGATTACTCACACCTGTTTTTCTCCCAATTTGTGAACTGTGGTATTGCTTGGCAAGTCAGAAAATACGGGGGTCTGATCAGCATTTCTGATCTGTCCAAGCTAGTACTGTTAGAAATGCTGAAATTCTAAAAGCTTCTCTTTGAATTCCTTAGGAAGCCAATGACACTTCTTTGAAAATGGATGATTCGTGATCAGGCAGTAATGTTTTGGTTCTTCTTTTCTCAGCAGTAAGTCACGTTGCTGCTTGTGTATTCAGGCAGTGACTTCTTTCTTTGTCTTTTCTCGGCAGTCAGTTGCACTGTTGTTTATGTACTCGGGTAGTCACGTCTTTTGTTGCCAATTTTAATGCACACTATGCTGTTCTCTAATTTAAAATGCAGGACATTTGTGAGAAGCAAAAAATAGTTTAAAAAGTGTGTCTTAAATTTGGCGGAATACGGTACTACTCTGTTTATCAGAGACAAAAGGAATAAACAGAAGAAAATGACAGATCGGAACTGTGAACTGAGTTGTATTACAGAGAAAACTACCTACTATACTGCTATTGGCCAACCAAAATTTGTATAGCGCCTTTCATGACAGGCATCCCAAAGTACTATACATTAAATAGAAAAGGTAATACACATGTTAATTACTCAACACAAGTCAAAGTGTTCTTTGGTTCCCTTTCTTTATCAATCACTAACAATCTGACATTGTGATTTATATAGACCCTGCTGTGATCAAATGAATTAAAAACGATTTTTATGCAATTATTTGTCTTACCTTCCTTTTATCTTCTTTTGATATAAAATCATTTTGATTTAACTTTGCTTATTTCTTAAATATGCAGTGAGCCCTGGGCAAGATGTAACCTCTAATTAAACTGAACGAAGAAATAAATATCCCAGTTTGCATAGCGGAAAGGCCACGTGTATGTTACGAATCAGTTGCACTTCTATTTCGAAGACATTGAAAAAGGCTTCTAATCGAAACACTTGTCATTGAGTTTCTTTGAGTAGTACTTCACAATTCACCACTGTTAAGTGTTAAAAAGTTATGGATGACCTATTTTTATTATCACTTTATGGCCTCACTATAGCAGTAAAAAAGTCAGTGCCCCAGGCGAAAGGAAAATTCGCTTCCATGCGGCTTTTAAATCACTCAATGCAGAAGTTAATTGTCATTGATTTGTACAAAATTGTAAAGGTGAGGGAAAGAGCAAGATCTTGTTGTGAAATTAGCACACAAATTAATTGGCCTGTTTGGTTTCATTTAATACCTGTCGACAACAACTTAGTAAAGGGAATTACTTGGGTAAAAAAGAGTAATGGCACACCCTAAAATTCATTTTATCCCAAAATAAAACTGGTTAAAACACAACTTGAAGCAATTATTTTAAACAGGTTAACACTGAAAAGGTTAATTACCATTGGGGTTCCACTGATCTTCTCCTCCCAGTAAGAATAAAAAGTTATCCACATCAACAACACAGTGGTGAGCACTGTTATAAGGCATAACTGCAAAAAGGTAAAAGGATAAAGTTATTGAACATATTACAAATAATGTAAAAGAAATCAACCAGTGTGTCTTATCCTGTGTACAGATGTCATCCCATGCATAGAACATAGAGGACAACTGTTCCCAACATTTTTTTGGTATTGTTTTATAATATGTTAATACACAATGTCTCTTGTTATAAAATATATAATTGTATACAGTTTGAGCAGCTAGAAACACTCAGCTTTGCTTAGCAGTTATTTTGCCCAAAGCTATACGAGATGACATCTCTTATAAACACCCTACACATGACGTATTATCTCACATACTTTACCTTGGAGGTGGTTCCATATTTTATATACAAATTACGTGAATCCAAGACTACATGTCAATCTAAACAAGCTATTGTGTGTTGACTGTATGGACACTATATGCAAGGTGTGGAAAAACGTAATGCACTATAGGAGAAACGAACACTAGTCTAGTCAATGCTTGAGTTGAACACAGTCCTGTTTGTATTGTTAGATATTGATCCGCTCATGTCAATGCTTGAGAACATTTTGCAGGATGAGTAAATTTAGCACATTCGCTCTATGTTTGCCTTTGGGTATCATCCTTAACTTTACATGCTCAATCATAAGAGTTGCAGAAGTACTAAAAAGGAGACCAATGTTTTTTTTTTTTTGTTTTGCATCAAAGAAGGCATCACATGAAGACATTAAATACAATCTTCTCATCATATCTTCAGCTGACCCAAGGCCTTTACCGCCTACACTATCCAAGGACAGGATGTTAAAGGTCTGCAAGCAGAGGGTGAACCACACCTCTTTTTAGCATTGCCACTGGTTTCCCTTTTACTTGTGTTGAATGTCTTTTGATTCTTGTTTTTTCCACTAATTTGGTACAGATTTGTTTACAATGTGCTGTTTCATCACTTACTATGTAGTACATCACATGACCTGATTGCAAGATAGACTACCTAGGAAAGCAGTACATCACCACAGGGTCATCTCCATGGTGAATGTTCTACACATTTGCTGGCAGCTGGCATACTCCATTGACTTTCTACATGATTTTTGACAAGTTGGTTTCCAACATTGATTTTCATAAAACATTTAAAAACAGCACCACGAAATTATATGCAGCTTCACCCTAGACTGCAATCACAATAACCTGCTTGAATCTTGTACTTCAAGATAACAAAATCTTCAACAGAAGAGAAGAGGGACGTGCAATAATATTTCCTGGTTTCTGGGAATTCTGGTTCCTTTGTCTAATGTGGAAGAGTGATCTGCATCATCACTCCATTGTCCTCAACCTCTCCCAAACAAACTCTTCTGCTCTACTGGTTTTTAGCTTGAAAGAGCTAAATGATGATTTAGTGATGTCAGTTGCCATGGTGCTAACTGTCATTTCGTCCACCTTTCTTTTCTGAGCACTCCTTTCAAATTTGTATTATTCAAAATGTTCAGCAAAATATTCAATTAATGCACAAACGTAGTCACAGATTATATATTTAAAGTTATACACATATGCATACATATATAGTAGTTACATTAATATATACACATCAGTCATACTATACAGCTTAAATGATATAATTAAAACATGTTTACAATTAAAAAGCTTTTATTTCAATAACTAATTCATGTTTTTTTTTTACATTTTGATATAGCAGTTATTATTTCCTTAGCAAGCCTCCAGACCTCTACTTGAAGCATTAGAGCACAGAAATACACTCTCAGTTGCCTCCTGCTTTGTGCGATACAAACCAGGTACAAGTTAGCCACGATCAAATGGCATCACAGACACCAGAACCACAAAAGGCTATAGCCTAAATATATTCAGTTTGGCCATTTAAAAAAAAAAATTAAAAAAATCTACAGTTAATTAAGCAAATAAATGACCATTCTAAACAAAAAGCTTTCTGTAATTCTGTATGGTGATGTTTACAAAATAAAGGATACCTTTGGGTTTAAAAACTGTCTGTCCCTTATTTCAAAAGCAATATGTATCTGACAAACAAACACCAAAAATACTAATTTTCTCACGTCCATCGTCAGTGCAATTGCTGCTAATTAGCCCAATTAGTTAATTAGTACCTGTACTAAGCAAGTAGAAGGGCAGCAGTTGGTCAATAGTCAATTATTTTGTCCTCACTCTGGAGAAAAGATGAAGTCTTACAGGGTTAATATTGTACAATATAAGGCTCAGCACTGTTACAGGGTATATTAATGAGAATTGCACTGTGTAAATAAATACACAAGGGTGCAAGGAATCTTTTGGACAACAGTTTAAATTTAGCTTGTTTCAGATAGTTTGTACTAGATAGAAGTGATGTCACAATAATTTACAAAATTCGAGCGAGGTATCCTTTAACACAAACCATTCAAAAACCTAAATGAACTGCAAACAAAAAGCACCTGACTGGTTAATACCACTGTCAACTGTGAACATAGAACAACTCAACACCACATGGGAATACTTCACAGACATTTAAATAATTAATCAATACCTAACTAATTCAGGTCAATTTTATATGGTGCATCCCTGAGGAACACTGTGAGGACTAAATACAAGTCTTGCATTTTCCATGGAAATGGGCCAGACTTTTCCAGAACATGGGACACACAGAAGTCAACACGAACCTGTGGCTATACAGTTTAATTATTCTATTTTACAGGCTGGTGTAAGATACAGTTCAGTTCCAAGATCATGGGCAGCCTCTCTGACCCTTCGTGGGATGGATATCCTAATCTATATACAATTAATTTAGTCCATATAGAGGATTTGAATTAAAATAATGATATTCAACATAATGGAGCATATCGCCCATGGATAGCTGTATATTACCTTTTCTATTTATTGAAATTACATTTTACTGCAATACTTGCAGTATTACTAAGAACACATGGAAATAAAATGTATGAGACCAAAATTACTGTACTTTTGATGTACTGTAGAAAAACAAATACAAATAATGGAATAGAAAAAAAAAAATATGCATAGAACTTTATGTATGTGTCTCCTTCTAACTGAAAACAGCCTTAACATCTAAAACAATTTTAAAAAGGTAAGTTACAAATTATTATGTAATTCTATTGAAACCAGTTCTACTGCCTACTGTGGATGATAGCTTACAAAATGCACTTCCATTTAATTGAAGCCAAAACCTAGTGTAGAATAGCTATGTTTATTTTGTTATAATAACAATTATAAAACAATGTCATCATTATAAAACAATTATATAACAATTTAAAATAAGGCAAAAGATAAAATAGTCCCCCATTGGCCTGTGTTTAAATGGTCTGTCTAAATTTTTGTAAAACTTCTCTCAGTCAGTCTCATTTCAGTATTTCTGCTGTGCTGTGGTGCACTCCTCAAGCAACATCATCTCCTTTAGTTATTTAAGGATACAGATGTATTATCACTTACTGAGACAAGCTGTAATGGAAGCCTTCAGCAAGTCAGTCAGTGAATTTGAGGGAAAGGGTAGGGAGAGGCTAATCAGAAATAAATTAGATTAAAGGCTGTCTAACTCTACAGCAACTGTGATCCATCAGCATCTGTGAAAGTGACAGTGGAAATGAATGATGGAGACAGACAGGTGGGGTTGTGCATTTCACTGATTTATCCTCAAACGCACTGGGCCTTATTTTATTGAGTGAACATGACCGCGTTCATCATCACTGTCATCTAAAACCACTTCTCTCCATTTAAACAGGGTCACTTTAGCAGGATAAGATAAAGGGGCAGCCCTGCATAACACACTCAAACACTAACACATGTTTAGAAGTCTCCTCATAGACTCCCCACTACCTGCTGTATGAATGGCCATTCTATTTGTACATTTTTTTATACAAAATACCCACTCCCACATTATCTTTCTTTTCTATAGGGTATGCCTTTTATTGTAACATAAAATAAACATGGCCCTGTTTTGTTTTAAAGTTTGCCGAATAACGTACTAATCTGTCTATACGACAGTTGAAAGCAATTTAAAATAGATCCTGTTTCTTTCCATCAATATCATTGGGATTTGAACTGGGACTTTAACAGTACGAGTTTAACTACTGAGAAAAACAAATATTACACAGTCCCAAAAATGTTGCCCACCGGTACTTATATGAAAGAGGTCTTGCATGTATTACCAGTGTGTACTGGTTACAATTGATAAATCATGTTCCAGCTATAGTACCGTTGGTTTGGCATGTGGCTCATTGACCTGTAGCTGTCACAGAGCAAACCTTTAATGAACTTGACCTCAGGTAAGTGACTGGAAACCTTTTTTGGCCATTCCAGAGAAAATATGTTCTTTCTTACCTTACATACATATATTCAATTTTACTACCCTAAAACCTTGAACAAGTTTTAAAAAGACATGACAACAATGCATAGAGAAAAACCTGCTTAAGCATGGTAAAGCATGTTAAAACAAATAATTCACCAGGTAAAAGCCAGGTAGAATATGTGACTATACCTATAGAGTCATCCCCAAATATTGTTACATGAAGTACAGATTAGGATACATCAATAATGGTCTTATCCCTGTCGTTTGACTGTGTTCGGTTCTCCCCTTCTCAGTGATTATACACTATAACCACTTGGTGGCACAAATAACTACTTCCAAGAAAAAGCTAACATCAGTGGTAACATTTTAAGGGCAAGTGTCCTGCACTTTACAAGACATGAGTACATTTTAATAATCTGTTATTCAACTATCCGATAGCTATTGATTGTGTATTACAAAATTGACAAGTAGATCCTGATATTAATGTTCTACATCTGAAATGTGTACGTATCAGATATAGGACCTCTTACAGAAGAGCAAGCATGTTTCTCTTTATTTTAGTGAAAAAAAACTGGACGTAAGCACAAGAAAACTGCCTTTGCTCTGTAATGCAATTTTGGTAACATGCTTTGCTGAGTCTTTTTCCATCGGCACCAGCAACAGCGGTCAGCACAACTCTGTTGGCGTGGCCTCCACGCTAAATGAGGCTGGGGGCACAAATCAGCAACCCCACAAGTCAAAATAACAGGGCTTGTCTGTGTTTGTGGTTTTATAGCTTTTAACCTCATCTCATCTTACCGACACAACCCTTTAGATTGGGTCTTTAGGAATGTTTGAAACATGAAGAGAATAATGACAATATGACATAATCTGGAACACATTTGTTTGTTTGTTGGAAAAATCATTTTCAGATCGGCACCGCAGTGTCATACAGTAGACCCTAAGGACACTTCGGACACTTCCGAAAAGCTATATTGGAGAGACATAACTTGCACCTAAACTTTAGCGATACTGTGAAAAGTACAAGTTATGTTGGGAGTAGCTGGAATATGAAAAACTACACACATCCATAAAGTTTGATTATTCAAAATAAAACTATATATTTTAAAACCATATCCTGTGTCAAATACAAGCTGGCTTTCACTCACTTGTGGGTAGCCACTGACCTCTAGTTAAGAAGATAGTGAATAGCTATCAGATTGCTAAAATGTCTATGCTACATGAAGATGGCGTTTTCTATATTACACATTATGTTCTTCACCTCTAGATTTAGATGTGTTTATGTGACAGGAGTAGCAAGTCCATATTGACGGCTTCCTTCGAGAACCTTAGTGAGTAAACATTAGTTTTATTTTTTAACAAGGTAGTAGCTCACAAGGCCATCTGTGTATATGCCAGCATAAAAAGTACTGGATTGCTGCCAATATGAAAACCAATTAATTAGACCTGAATAGACAAAGCTGAAAAACACGTTACAACATTTATTTCCGTACATAATTGTTTCCACAGACAGTAAGCTGACTCCAATGATATTCCTCAGTGTTCCTTGTGCTGAATTAACCACCTGTGACAAAGTGCCCTCCCCTGTATGTATTTTCTGTTATATGTTGCATGTGGTGTGTTAAATGTTGGTGTGTAGTCATTGGTACACGGGATATAAAAGGGTCTGTGTAACACAAGTGTTTAAAATGTATATTTGTATTAGGCACGAGCATTGCACAGCACTTCGTGTGCAAGTAAAATTTAATATGTGAGCACGGGGAATTGCACTTTATTAATTCACGTGCAGTTGTACCACGACTCCAATTAAACGATTGATTAGAGGTCGAGTCTCGGTACAGCTGCATAAAAGCAGCATGTTTTCACATACTCGGGGTTGTGTGTTCGGTGAGTGGAGAACAGGATTGGAGACGGAGGTAAAAATAATCATAAGAATAATAATAATCGTTAAAAAGAAGCTCACCGTGTTTTGTCTGTATAGTCCATTTTGTTTGTCTGTTTATTTTGGCTACCAGTGCCGTGCCCTGTGTTTTGTATGTTACAACCTTTTTATTTTGCTGTTCTGTTTATTTATTAAACGCTGAGCGAGACCATTTGCTCAGCTCCACCAAACTCCACCTCTCTTGTTGTTTTATTTCCTGGCTCTGGTCTGACGCCACCCACTCTGGCCATCTTTGTGACACCACCCTAAATCAACAGCAGTCTTTTTTTGCCTGGAGTTTGTCAGTTTTGTAAATATTAAAGTTATTTTTTTATTTCCCTATATAAGCTTTGATACTAAAAACTGAAACCTTTCTCATCTGTTTTCTGTTCATTCATGTTATTCAAAACAATCCCTTACTATTACTTTTTGTACCTGCTGATATATATTCAAATAACACTGCTTAAAATGTTTACCATTTTTGTGTTCATTCCTATAAAATAATTTTGTAAATCACTGTTTAAAAACATAAAATAAATATCCTTACTGGTTTATGGTACCAGTCATACATTGTTTATAGCTAATGAAAGAATATTCAAACTGAATCAATGCTAATAATAATGCCAGCTCTAATACCTCAAAGGCGGCTGGTGTTTTCACTTTTGGCAAAACAGCCAACTGCCGGTTACCAACCATGCCAAATCAAACAAAACTTTCTAAATTGTTCAATACTTTTGAGCTGATTTCGAAGCTGCTCTTTTTATTATTAATGATTACTATGGGGGGATTTTAATAAGAAAAATACTGAATTGTTTTATGACCCATGTTATTACTATGCCTCTATTCAATCAAACTGTCCGACATGTAGTAGAGGGCATGCTCACAAATAACCCTGTGCAAAATTCCTGTGCTAATGTTCAGTTATAGTTATTATATATATATATATATATTATATATATACGATATATATATATATAGGGCCCATGATATATATATATATAAAGACCCAATGAATAGGGCCCAATGACACAGAAATATGTCTTTATATTTTGCTAGATTTAAGGTATTTAAGGTGCTGTACCGATTGCAAGCATGGTAAAGTGTGTCTCAGAAAAGCACAAATACAAGAGAATCAGGTTTAATCCTGCAAAATAAAGTTTCATGTTTGCCTATATTGTAACATTCCCAGTGTGCATTTCCTATGTACAAACATGTATTTATCTGAATATCAAAAGCTCTTAAGTCTTATCATGCATGTGACATTACTGGAAATTAAATCAAGCAGAGCATGTGCTTGTCTTAGGGTTGTTTCCATGGTGATGTTTGTTTTGTTTATTTTCCAATTTTTGTTTAAGTTACAATTTTATGTATTGACTATTTTGTAAACATTACGCAAGGTATTGTTATGTCATGTCTTGAGTTGAAAGGATTGAAAAATGTTTATAAGATTAAAGACAATGGGCCCAGTATTGTTTGGATATTGCTGGTTTAGTTGATGGCTGTTGGCTTGCACTTATTTATTCTTCATTATAGACCACTTTTAGGGATTCAAGTTGAGTCTTAAAGAAGGAGTTATAATAACTCTTGTAAGCATATCTCCCTGGACCTGCACATGTCAGTGTATACTTTGTCCACGGTGACGGAACCGAACCCTGCCAGGGTACCATCACACCTGGCACTGCTCTTGCTCTATGGTAGCTGAACTGTTAAAGGGAATGTCAGTGTATGTATATGCACAGTATGTATGTGTGTATGTATGTATGTACTAGTTATTCTGTTGTTGGTGTTGAATGAACCCTAAGATTCCAACAAGTTATTTTACGGTGTAGTGGTGAAAATGAAAAAGTGTAGCTCTTTACACACTCCTTGTATAAAAATGTATTTTTTAATTAAAAATATGGGTTTTTGTCACAGAGCAGTTTCAGCATTTTATTCATAAAGACAAAAAAAAAACATACTTCAAAGATGCATTCTTCAAATAAACCATGATAACAGATTTTAAATATCCCATTGAATATTTAAAATATAACTGAATAAAGTCACAGCACATGTAAGACTTTTTGTTATAAAACAAAGAGGTGAACCTTAAGACCCTGTATCCCCACTAGAACACATTACCAGTGTTCTAGGCCTGTTGTAGAGAAGGCGATAAATGAAGACACAAACTCAATAAGGAAGATGAAGAGCAATGCTGATAATGCACAGATAAAAAGGTCTCCCAGTATAAGATGAAGGGGTAGACCATGCATTTTCACGTGGCGAGAAATATTGTTGTGCTATTACAGGCCAACCCATGCTTTGAAATAACCTACATATCTTGGTAACAGGAAAGAATGGATGTAAACTGGACATATCATTTGACTTTTCAGACAGTCTGGCATTACCAGTGATAACCCAATATTAATAAAATGAAAATAAAGCAAGGGATCCTGTATTCTGTTGTCTGTGCCACTTATTGCGCAAAACGTGGGCAGAGAAATACTTTTTGAAGGTAGAATTAATTATCAGCAATATGACCTTTGTAGGGGCAACAATACTTTTTCAAGTGGTGTCCTTATACAAAACGATCACCTGCATGTTAGGTGAACTATACAGTCGGGCTGCTGCACAGTGCTTTCACAGGTTTGCAATTAAGAATTTTCCAGGTGGAATACACATCCCAGGCTTCCATGTTACATCTATGATAAAGCATTACACTAAAATTAATCTTGTCAAGAGATTTCAGCAAAAAACAAGGGAGTCCATGCATGAAGCTTCACAACAGTGTGAAGTCATGCTCTAAGTAAAAACATATATTAAAAGAGATGGTAGTACATCATTGCCTTAAGGATGTAAGGAACTTTTTTCTTTTCAGATTGAACCTAAGAAAATAGAGCTATTTCAAAGGGTATAGTTTTTTTTTCCACGCAGTGAGAATATACGTCTCAAAGGGTCAGTAATCATAGCATGTTCAAAACATGAAATATACTGAGGTGTGTTTAAAGCAGTGCACTTACCTGTAAGTATCTTCCACGTCTTCTTTTCATCGTCATAATACTGGACTAAATTGCTCGGAAGCCTGTCTGGTCCAGGAGGCAATCCACCAACCAGCAACAGCATCCTCTTATTGGAGCGGATCCTAGAAACACACGAAGAAAGGAGAGGTGAAAGTTGAAATGGAAGGGGAATGTGCTGTGTGTCCCAAACAGAAAAAAATGGGAAGGAAACCCCCATGAAACTATCATTCCAAAGTTTGTTTCCTGATATTAATACCTCTTATTAACTACCATTCAAGTAAGTGGTTTGTCTTTTATTAAAATACAATATCGTGCCAATACCATGGCACATTTGTACATCCTCATAAGAAACATGATTATTCAGGTCTAAAGAAATTATGAAACACAGTGGAGTCTGTTCAGTTGCTCTAAGCAGCAGGGGATCCATATACATATATGTTTAAATAATTAATAAAGGACCCTTTGTGGGCCAAGGTTATGATAATCAAACTCAGTGCATGGCAGTCTATAAAACACCTAGTATCTCTATTTTTTTTCATAATGAAAGGACTTCAGTATAAGTCAACATCATTCACCCCATGGGTTTTACTGTCAAATATCTTGAAATCATGAGCAGCTGATGTAACAGTGGAATTTTACCCTGCAATTCAATATGCATTCAATAGACATTTGGTAAACTTCAATACATTTGTTTATTTAATCCGGGTGTCCCTGTGCTACAAACTGCACCCGCTAGATAGAGTCACATGTTCCAAAGTAATCTATTTTTTTTCTCTCAACCCTTGTCTGTTTAAGCCAATTCAGAGCCCCTGCTCGCTAAACATACCAGAATAAATAATTGTTCCATCTTCAATTTCTGTACTGTACTGTATGCTAAAGATTTTAATGAGAACTCTGTCCAAGCAGCATAGTGGTACCCTAAATAACATTCATGCAGAACGAGTGGGTCAGACATTAACAGGGGAACAGAGCTGAATGTGTTTGTAGAACAGTGACAATTTAGTGAATATAATAAGTACAAAACAGGCAACAAATTCCCCACAGCCATACATTCTAGATTGATGCCCTTGTGCCAATACTTTTTGCACCAATATCCAATACACTGATCTCAGGCAATATTGTTAAAAGCAGTCCCCTAGATAACCAAATGTCCAGTTGCTGAGATTTTTTTTGTTATTATTTTGCTCTTGAAAAACCCTCAACTCACAGATTTCTACATTCTCATCAATACCAGATGGGAACTGAAGATGCAATACTAAAATGTCAGCATTAATTTATTTCTGAAGTGAGTGCTGACACGTTTAAAAACAAAAATAATTATATCTTGTGAATGGCACGGACAGGTTTACAGACTTATATTCCAATTGTTTGTTTTAATTTTCTTAACAAATATTTACACTTATTGTATATGTACATTTTTTATATTTTACGCTGTTGAAATGATATAATAGTTTGTAAAATAGTAAACCTGGTACTGTATGTGGCTCGCTGTAACACAGGGCTTAGTGCTTAACACAAAGCAGATCTGCATACAATGTGATGTGTCACATATATGTTTCATAAGTCACTCAGGGTAAGGGTGTCTGCTAATAATAATAATAATAATAATAATAATAATAATAATAATAATAATAATAATAATAATAATAATATATTAAAGAACAATAGTTGTGTTTAAACATACAGTAAAATATCTAATGTAACAACAACACTGTCAATAGGGCATGGCAGTTTCAAAGTGACAAGTCTTCAAGGTGTTTCAGCTGTTCTGGACAAGGCCATCATTCTTACCATCTCTTCGGGAGGTGAGAGGTGGAATTTTGCAGCACAGTATTCACAATGACCCACAGAGTCATCACTTCTGAGACTGTTACATGTGAAACATCAGTAATAGGATGACAGCTGAGTAACAAATGAATCCTTCCTGCATGTGGTAATATCACAGGTGTTTACAGTATATTCTTCTGTTGAACCCCTGAATTTTCTTATTGAAATACTCTTCCAGTACACATGCCCAATAATCTGTATTATCTTTCCCAACTGCTGCTTCTTTCCATTTTACTTGACTAGCTGATATAAAACAAGGTTATTGGGTGTTTGAAACTAAGAAATGAGGAGAAAAGGGAGGCATTTACATTGGAAAAAAATGATTGCACCGAATGCCCTCAGGTCAGTAAACCTAGTGGGAGTTCTTCCTAGTGCTGATTACAAGTAGAATAAATAGCTGGACTGATCTCAGATACTTTAGTTCTTACAAACCAAGCAAGCTAAGGTCTGTGGTCCATGCATAAAGCTTCAAAGGTTTAAAGGTTAAACCACTATAAAATAATTTTTGGAAGACAGGGTACTGATCTAAAGACAGCGTCTATTACACTATCACTAACGTACACCAAATACATCTAGAAAGTTCCTCTTAAAACACCTAAAATAATCCTACTACTGGGATAGTTGAAACTAGGGATATTTTTATATGGCTTTGGCATGAGGCCACTAAGTGGCACTGTGTACCATGAATAAATACCATTCACAGGAATGCTTGGCCTTTGTGTGTCTCTTCATGTTGTGAAAAATACTACAAAGTGATTTTAGCCAAATACCATATAAGGTCTATATTTTTGATACACATTTTTAATAATTTAACTGAATATTTGTAGTTTTGATCTGTGCATTTGTTTTACAAACCCTGATTGACGCATTCACGCACACGCATGTACCCTTAAATGATAAAGGTAGTAGTAAAGGTAACACATATTTTTACCTATGAATGCATACTAAGCAAGTTAAATGATCCAAGTTGAGCTGTTTTCTAGCACACAGGTGACTCACCAATATACCATGGTCCTGCTATTAAAGCAATGACATTGGACCTGATTCACTAAAAAGCTGCAGAGGTCTACAAAGCTACACACAAATTGCAATGCAAGTCATTTTACTAAATACCCCTGCAGCCAAATTCAGTACCCCACTGTGCATGCAGGCTGCAACTCTGCTCCACTGCGCAACCATTAATATGCATGGAATCACTAATGACCCTGAACGGAGCTGAGCAAAGTGTCACAAAAAAGGCATGCGCCCCTATTGGATAAGCTGCGACACCATTTTTGTAGTTTATGTTTGCTTGCATTTTCAAAGACACAGTACCATACGTTTAATATCACAATATTTTATCTCTGTTGATATAAGTGATTTAGGATACCTTTCTTTAATTGACGATACATAGGGTTATTTGTTTCTTGTGTTTATTTTTGACAAATAACTACCATATCTTTTGGGGAGGCTCTTTATTGAAACATCATGAAACATCATCTTTTGCTTATTTCTGCTGTACGGTGTAAAATGTAAATCCCTCGTCTGTCATCAACTTTTAAATTGAAGTAACCTGATTAATTGCATTTACTGTATGTGACTTTGGGGTTCTCAGAGGGTACAGAATGGGCAAGGTGTGTGTTTGTGTGGTGGTGGGGGGCAGGTTTTGCTGTCAACGTGCGGACAAAATTTGAGAAAATATCCCCAAAAAGATAGTAACTCCTGAAAAAGGGTCTAAAGTTCTCAGAGTAGATTCAAAGGGACATAAGAACCTGATTGGTACATTCATAATTGTTGCTAGCCACTTTACCATTCTTCTAGCAATGTAATCATTTCAAGTATACCACCACCACCACTCCCACCACACACACACACACACACACACACACACACACACACACACACACACACACACACACCACCAGCTAATGGTATTACACTAACAATACTATTAACTACAGCATATTAAATAACAGACCTCGGGGAAGGCATTACGTGGATTAGCAGAGCAAACTGCAACACATTTTATTGTCACTGCTGTGCTCAACCTTTTCTTGAAAGCAGTCATTTCTAATTACTGGGTAACCATTTTCCAACTGCAAACAATAAAACGATTGAATATACAAATGCTTGAATATACAAAATAACCTACCCAAATGTGGATGGTCCAAAACGCTTACCTGTGTATAAAATCTGTATGGAACTTACTGTGTTTAACTCAGGTGAAAAGAGAAACAGACCACTACTACAGTACATAAGAACCCATTATCCAGTCCCATTATCTCAGAATTGACCCGTATATTTAATACCCTTACACTTCACCTGATGCTCCTCTTTTGGGTGTTTTTGGATATATCCCATTTTTGAGGTACAGTGGTTGTTTCCATTAGGTGTCCTTGGTATTGCATGTAACCATAATACATTTATTCCCTTCGGCACTCTGCCACAATAGACATCTCCTCACAGCAGACACCTCCAAGAGTTGTCATCAACGTCACATTTTTTTTTCAGTTTTTATTCATCCTTTATTTCCCGCGGCACCATGTCTGCCCTTTGCTTCTAGTCTGTGGTGCAGAATTCCAGACTACCTATTCCATATGGGAAGCGCTGGGTCTTGCAACCTGGCATCAAATTCAAAATTCAGTCTAAAGTACAGCACTTTCTATGGTAATTTCTTCAAACTATTTCTAGTCACAAGTTATAATTTATAGTAGTGAGACAGAAACTCGTATAACAGTACAGTTCACAATACTAATGCCTATGAATCACATCTAAACCACTTTGACTACAGTACATGTGGTTCACCTGTGGACCATGTTTTTGTTCATATCAATTCCACATATGAATGGAGTGTATTGTTTCTACAGAAGCTCACAAATCATTGTCTTTAAAAACTGAACAAGAAACCCCTCCTTGTTCTGTTGGAGTTTGCATGCATTACATTATAAACATCAACATGTGTAGAGATATTCATCCAAATACATTTCCGTTTAACGCTTAACGCTATTGACTTTTTGAACACTTTCTCCTCTAACTGATTGTATGGCTGCATCTTCTTACACCTTTTCATTTGGTTTAATAGCTTATTGTTTGCCTGGTCTGAAATATTGTACAGGATACTATTTGGGGAGCCCCTACCTTAAGCAAAAGCCACCTTGCTTTTAATGAAAACAAAAAAGTCATCAACAATATTGTTTCACTGCATGTGGGCTCACGATAACAAAGTCTTCATCAATATTCCAATCCTTTAAGATTATACACATTTTAAACCAGTAGTGTTCTATAAGCATGTTACATTCATAATTTAAAAAATGATTCCTTGGAGTCTGTTTTCTTTTTTTTTTTTTTCCTTTAGCTTAGCTTCCTGTGCACTCATCAGTAAGCAGACTTGTTGACTGCCCGGGTTGTTTACATCTCTTCCCTTGAAACTGGTTGTTGCTACATGCATGTGTGAGACAAGCCTGTATTGGGTTGCTACTACCACTAGCAGGAGGAGGAGGTTATGAATGATATCTACAGGCTGCACTACAGCTCAGGAAGGAAGGCAGGGACACACTATTTTCACCATGGTAACAATGTTCGGAACTATTTAAGTCTATTTTTTTTTTTAGGTATCAGACACTGCAACTTTAGACTTAGCCAACATTCCCTATTTACCCACTTTGGTGTTGCTTTAGAGTAAAGCCTAAAATTCACTGAGGCAAATATTCGAGTATGGGTTTGCCAGTAAAAAAACAAATAATCAATTTGTCTTACCTGCTGGCCATGCTCTGTCTGCAGTGCTGCCTAAAAGGCATCAAGTGGTAGTTCATAGCATCCAGGAGCAGCTTCTGGCAGACAGGGTCTGATCTCATGAAGTCCACTGACTGCACCCTTTCCACGAGCTCTGGAGCCGGGATCAGGGCGAAGCGGAGTCTCTTCATCAGGTCGGGGGCGTACTGCATGCGGGTCTCCCGGTCATGTTCCAGCCAGAGGACAGACATCTGGAAAAGAGCCAGCTCGGACTCCACTGGGGGAGGCAGGGTGTCCAGCATGGAACACATCTCTGCAAAGTTCATCAGGAGAACGTCCTCCACCAGGTACTTGTTGGCAAGTTTTTTAGTTTCATCCAGCCCATGGAGGGCGGCTATCTTGCAGATCTGCTTGTAGTTCTGCACCGAGATCTGGTCGTTGAGGAACTGCACAGAGAGCTTGGTAATCTGGGGGATATTAAGGATCTTGCTGACAGATAGGACCTCCTCCACAGTGTCAAGGGACAGAGTCACGTTAGCAGTGTACAGGTACTCCAAGACCAGCCGGAGACCAATGGAAGAGCAGCCCTGCAGGACCAGGTTGTTGATGGATCTGGGGCTGGCTATGAGCTTCTCATCTGGGGAGGACGATGGGGTCCCACCACTCCCCTGGTCTTTATTGGCATTGTCCTCTTTGCTGATGGGGTGACTGGAAAAGAGAGACCTGAAGTACTGAGAGCAGGATGCCAGCACTGCTTTGTGGCAGTGGAATTGCTGTCCCTGGGCAGTGAGAGTCACATCACAGAAAAGCTGCTTCCTCC
>NC_054536.1:80662319-80697319 GCF_017654505.1 Polyodon spathula | reverse complement strand
ACACAACTGACATGTATCATGGTAACGGTTTCTCAGAGACATCGGATTCAGTGGTAAAGAGTTGCGATGCATAGTGAAGAACTTATCTGAAGCAGCAGAGAGGAGCAGCAACTGGCTCTGGCTGAGACGAAAAGGTTCTGGTTGGGAAAGAAGAAAGAAAGCAGCATCGATGTAAAGGAGAAAAGTAAGCTGGGCTGAGCTGAGTGGGGAACGGAGGGGGGTGGTGCTGGGATGCCAGAATCACTGTCGAGCCCTCTTCAAGTGTCGTGGGCTAGTCGACCAAGCACCAAGGATGGAAGGTGCCCACTTGAAGACCACAGAGAAGTACCCCTACTCTTCTGGGTTTAGTCGAGTCAAATCCCGCCAACAGTACGACTAAACGACCAGCAGAAGGTATTTATTATCATGTAGTAGTCTACCATTAGTGTATCAAATGTCATTTTTCTTCGATACAGAATCAACCACGAATGGCGAGAACCGCTCTCGACTCAGGTTATAGTCGTACTTCAAAAATTCTGAGACTACATTACCTTTAGTGATATAGGGAGGAGAGGTCATATATATATCTATATATATATATTATATAGATATATATATATATATATATATATTATAATATATCTATAATGTTATTAATATATATATATATAGTGCCATTACAAAAGTAATGTTTAAGAAATACTTTAAATTGGGAAGGCTGCCTAAATACTAAGGCAGGAATCAAACACAAACAAGAAAGAAAAACTGTACAGCTGAAAATGTTTGATGTATGTTGTCTATAAGTACCACATTACATAAATATGTTGTTCTACAAATGACTGGTTCCCAGGTATTTCTGACAACCTCTCTGGTAAACATTGCATACCCTAGTTTGAGAACCACTATGCCCCCCACCACACGTGTTTAATGTATAGCTGGTAGGGGTATTTCAATCTGAAATTGTTGCTTAAAAAGAAATAAATCACAGTAAGCTTTAAATATATTTTTTATATATTGTTTATGTACACCTTTATAAAAGTTTACCATAGTAAAAGCATAGCAAAGTGTAATACAGCATAGTGAAAGCATGGTTATGCACAGGTAATCATTGGCAGGGTTTCCATGCAGTTTAGAAACTTCAAGTTCTCTCCATTGTTGTGAAAATGTGACATAGCACACACTTACCCCACACATTCCTCACACTACAGGAAATGCTCAGTCAAAACATTGTATAACTTAAAATGGTGGGTAAATCACCTTCTCATGTTAAAAATCTGTGCAAATCGACCAAAAACGAAGGTTATTGCATGGAAACTTGTCTGAAAGCTGTACCTTATGTTCAGGAGACTTCAGTAGTTAAGATCATATTTTTGACATAAACCTCCTGCAGCTTGTTACAATAACTAAAGGCAGTCATACCAAAGAATTCTTTATTAACAACTGAGATCTCCTGGAAGTAGCCCTGGCAAGCGCTTTGACCAAACTGGAAAAAATAAGCATACAGTATGAGGGGTTTAGCGACCTCTTCATTCAGTTTTTCTTTTATGTGGCACGCTTTATTTATTTGACCCATAAAATTGATAGTGCTTTATGGTTTAGTTGTTTTATAAACAAGTTCATAAAAAATACTGAATCTGCTACAATTAATAAATACAGCCCTTTCCAATAAATAAATACATGAAAAATGAAGCCCTTTGCAAAGCACAGAAAGATGTTTTTCATCCTTTACACTTTTGTTATGTTTGTGTTTGACCATTGGATAGCTGATTGCTTTAAGCCTAGACTTTTCTGTTCCCTAGCAATGAAATGCAATTCATTGTACACAAGCCTTAAATAGCAACTATCACAGGTATCTACAAAGGACAAAAAGTTACATACGTGCTTGTGGCAAAGTGGTTTGCAGTGTGCAGGGATAGAGGTGATGCAATGCGTAAACAGATGACAAACAACAAAGTTCACAGTCCAAACAATTCATTATTTGTTTTAATGCAGGTCGTTTTGGTGCCTGTTAAATAATAATCCCTGGTAATACACAGCAATGTGTATTTCTAGAAACACGTTTCTCAGTTGTGATTGAGATACACAAATTGCTTAACAGGTATCAATTTAAATCTTAAAAGAAAGTATAAAAGTCAGGGTAAAACACCATAAATCACAAACTCTAACTATTTGACACATGGTCATTCATGCATAATTTAATGTAACCTCATACAGGAGCTTTAAAACAACCAGAAAAGACTCCCTTGACCAGGGCCCAATCAAAGGATGTGGGGGCCCCCACGCTAAGCCATATTTCGGGGTCCCAAATGTTAAAGGAAGAGGTCCAGCATGAGGAAAGGATGGGAGTGGAGACATAAAAGATATTTGAAAAAGGAAACAACGCTAACGGAGCACCAGCGCTGCTGAAACAAGTTCTGCAGATTCCCACTGTGTATGATGTCTACAAAATATGAAGATTTCAAAGCACTGTTTGAGATTGAGGCCTGTGGCAAAGTGGTTAACAGTGTGCAGGTGCAGGTGATCAATGAACAGACAGACGATTATAATCCAGGTGCAATGTTGTTTAATGGTTTGTAGTCCAATTGCCTGATGGAATAATAATAAACAATGTTAACAGGCAATACAGTGGCGTGTATTGCTCTGTTTAAATCCATGGTTGGTTCCCAAATAATGGACAGTCCCGTTCTTATTCACCCACATGTCACACGTAACACAAACAACAGTGCTCGTAGTGAATATACATCCTTAATGAAACTAAGTGCAGTGATGTTGTCCGGGTTGGTGCTGGCCTCTGGCGACAGCTCCAGATTGGGTTAGCAGTCTAAACAATAACAAACAGTGTTTTCAGACAAGACAAAACAAACAAAATACTCACAATATATTTCACAAAGTTGTAAACACAGGTCCTTCTGGGTTGTTTCTTAGCCAAAATGAAGGAACAGATTATATCGGTTTGACCCCTATTTGTACAGTCACACATGACCACTTGGTAAACGAGTGCAGCCGCTCCTCCAATCTACAGCTGCCACAACATTTCCCTTCCGGGTCGAAGAGTTATTGCACCAAAGCTCCGTCCCCTTTCTAGATAACCGACTTCCTTTTAACCCTGGGAATTAATTGTCAGGCCATACAGTCCAAGGTACTCTGTTCCCGTCACTTAGCGCCCTCACAGGCCAGGAGGGAGATTTACCACCATGAATCATTGCCTTTCTGCCACAAGGCCCAAATCAATATCTGAGGCAATAAATAGATAGCCAGCCACAAACCTCAGGGGTGCAACTGAGGATTATGAAGCGTCTTTGGCAGAAAAAAGATTGACAGTGAGGAAGTGCCAGTTGTCATAATGTTATTGCCCAGAAGACAATACTGTTTTATTACCCCTCATGAGTAAGACAATTATTCCTTCTAGGCGGGCTTGTACTGGGAGTGGTGAAGCCTTTGCCAATCAACCCTAGTTTAAAAAAAATGTTAAAGTCACCTTCCACTTCAAGCCATGAGTCTTTCTGCAAGGAAAAATAAAGTATAAAAGGGCAGCCATCAGTGAGCCTGTGACCAGCACAGTATTCTCTACAGCTTTCATATTCCTCTCCCCCAGGGTTAAAGAGAACACCACAGAAGAGCAGAAAAAGAGGCTGCCAGAGCACTTTGTTGCATTGCTGTCTCCCTCACCTGCCACAACAAAACTGTAGCCAGCAAAGTCTTGACAATCATTTCTGGAACATTTTCATTTTCATCAAGTACATTAAAACCTTCAGCTCGAGCTTGAAAGTTTTGGTGTGAGTTAAACGGTTTTGAATGCACCAATTATTGTATTATATCTGTCAAAACAACAAATTGTACTCCTTACACTACCAATGGAGGCATATTTTTCATTTGTACTTTATCCATGCCTGTCACTTTTCTTATTATCTGCAAGTTCAGCAGCAGAGTGAGATCCAGCTTGTTTTATTTGGGACTCCATCAGCACCAGCTAGGACTGTAGGCTGCCAGAAATCAATCCATCAAACTGATAGAGAGGAAGTTACTTAATGAGTGTCCAATCAGTACAACACTGTAGATGGATGTCTAATTGTCTAAATGAAACAGAGACTAACAGAAGTAGATTGGAGTAAAATAGAGAAAACACCCACAGAAGAAGGATGGTTGTTCTTCAAAAATGTAGTACTAGATGCGCAAAACAATTATATCCCTAAAGTAGACAAATCTAAATGTAAAACTAAATTGCCAAAATGGTTTAATAGATCAATTAAAAAAAATATTCAGCGAAAAAAGGCACTTTACAGAGCATTAAAAAAGGACCAAAAAGAAAGTACGCAGAAAGAGTACACAGAACTGCAAACGCAAGTCAAAAAGGAAGTTAGAAAGGCCAAGAGAGAAATAGAAATAAACATTGCTAAGGGAGCTAAAACCAATTCCAAAATGTTTTTCCAATATTACAACAGCAAGAGAACATTCAAAGAGGAGATTAAATGTTTAAGAGATACAAATGGCAAAATCGTAGAGGAAGAAAAAAAAATAGCAAATATGTTAAATGATTACTTTTCACAAGTTTTTACAAAGGAAAATACTGACAACATGCCCCACATGTCATCCAGTTCCTATCCAGTTTTAAATAACTTTAGCATAACTGAGGCAGAAGTGTTAAAGGGACTAGGAGCTCTTAAAATAAACAAATCCCCTGGGCGGATGAGATCCTCCCAGTAGTACTCAAAGAAATGAAAGAAGTAATTTACAAACCGCTAACCAAGATCATGCAGCAGTCTCTTGACACAGGGGTGGTACCGACAGACTGGAAAATTGCAAACGTAATACCGATCCACAAAAAGGGAAACAAAACTGAACCAGGTAACTACAGACCAGTAAGCCTGACTTCTATTATATGCAAACTTATGGAAACTATAATAAGATCCAAAATGGAAAATTACCTATATGGTAACAGGGTCCTGGGAGACAGTCAACATGGTTTTAGGAAAGGGAGATCGTGCCTAACTAACTTGCTTGATTTTTTTGAGGATGCAACATCGATAATGGATAATTGCAAAGCATATGACATGGTTTATTTAGATTTCCAGAAAGCTTTTGACAAAGTCCCGCACAAAAGATTAATTCTCAAACTGAACGCAGTTGGGATTCAAGGAAACACATGTACATGGATTAGGGAGTGGTTAACATGTAGAAAACAGAAAGTACTGATTAGAGGAAAAACCTCAGAATGGAGTGTGGTAACCAGCGGTGTACCACAGGGATCAGTATTAGGTCCTCTGCTATTCCTAATCTACATTAATGATTTAGATTCTGGTATAGTAAGCAAACTTGTTAAATTTGCAGACGACACAAAAGTAGGAGGAGTGGCAAACACTGTTGCAGCAGCAAAGGTCATTCAAAATGATCTAGACAAGATTCAGAACTGGGCAGACACATGGCAAATGACATTTAATAGAGAAAAGTGTAAGGTACTGCACGCAGGAAATAAAAATGTACATTATAAATATCATATGGGAGATATTGAAATTGGAGAAGGAATCTATGAAAAAGACCTAGGAGTTTTTGTTGACTCAGAAATGTCTTCATCTAGACAATGTGGGGAAGCTATAAAAAAGGCTAACAAGATGCTCGGATACATTGTGAAAAGTGTTGAATTTAAATCAAGGGAAGTAATGTTAAAACTGTACAATGCACTAGTAAGACCTCATCTTGAATATTGTGTTCAGTTCTGGTCACCTCGCTATAAAAAAGATATTGCTGCTCTAGAAAGAGTGCAAAGAAGAGCGACCAGAATTATTCCGGGCTTAAAAGGCATGTCATATGCAGACAGGCTAAAAGAATTGAATCTGTTCAGTCTTGAACAAAGAAGACTACGTGGCGACCTAATTCAAGCATTCAAAATTCTAAAAGGTATTGACAGTGTTGACCCAAGAGACTTTTTCAGCCTGAAAAAAGAAACAAGGACCAGGGGTCACAAATGGAGTTTAGAAAAAGGGGCATTCAGAACAGAAAATAGGAGACACTTTTTTACACAGAGAATTGTGAGGGTCTGGAATCAACTCCCCAGTAATGTTGTTGAAGCTGACACCCTGGGATCCTTCAAGAAGCTGCTTGATGAGATTTTGGGATCAATAAGCTACTAACAACCAAACGAGCAAGATGGGCCGAATGGCCTCCTCTCGTTTGTAAACTTTCTTATGTTCTTATGTTCTTATGTAGAATACATCAGTTTAGCAAATACAGAACAGTATGTTGACAGATAAGCACCTGGCTACCTTAGAGTCTTGTTTTTGAAAGAACCCTCAGTCCTGTTGCCCTATAGAAATGTCATGTCTACAAAAAATATACCATATGAATGTATGTAGCCTAATCCACTTACAGTGCTTTTCAAATATTAAAGAGTTGAAATCAATTTACTGGCCTTGGCCATACACTCATTCTTCCTATAAACTAACTATTAAAGTATTTTTGAATAATTCATGGTGTACCTGCAAGCCATACAATATTACTAACCCAATATGTGTGTCTGTGTGTGTTTGTGATTTCTGTCACACACATAAAAAAAAATCACTTTTGACATGTTTACTGCCCTCTGAATCACAGTAGGATTATTAAATGTGCAGAAAGGCAGATCTGAAGATAGGACAGAGTACATTAAGTTTGCAAAATGGATTGTATTTATGATGTCATCGCAGTGTAGGAGTCACCCTGTTAGCAATCTAAGCAGGACATTCTAGAGATTCTAATGCTGTTTCAAGAACTGGTTATGCTGGTTGCAGAAAAAATAAAACATACAGTAAAATCTCTCTCACTATAAAATTGACCACTTTACCATTAGTTGCTGTAGTTTTTGGGTGTATAAAAAAACAGGGTCACTTCACTGGAACATACAGCATGTATGCGTTGTACTGCAAAAGTTAAAATGTCTTGGTATCTGTCAGTCAAGAAGATACTATATTGGAAGCCATCTGAGACACAGACACGCCGTCAAAACAGACAAGGCTACCAGTTTGTTCAATTTAAGTGAGTTGATTTGAAAATATATGTTGACTATCAGGACTTTTATGTTGAGTGGGATGTGTAATAATCTTCGGGTGCACATATGGACTCAGACACAGTGGAGCTTACTTACAGCCATCTTTTTATTTCTTTGCTGAACAACCCTGCTTCCACTGTGTATGGCAGGAATGGCACAGTAGGGTTACATCCTGACAGTCATAAAGAAAACAATTATGGTTACTCGAGTACTTCTGTGATAAGTATGTATATATAGTTAATATAAACTGGCGAGGAGGGCTATAGTAGAAAATTATTGACCTGAGGGAAGACTATAGTTGCCGACAGGGGTCTATAATGCCTGGAGTCTGGAGGTAACAATAGTCTTCCCGAGGGGCATTTCATTTTCCACTATGAGCTCTCTGAGTCTGCAGTACATATTTAATATATGAATCAGTCAAGAAAATAAGAGGCAAGGTTGGACAGTAAATACGACTTTATATATTTCGTTTAAATATAGCTGATACAGCATAAGGAAATATATACAGTGCCTATAGAAAGTCTACACCCCTTGAACATTTTTCGCATTTTGTTGTATCAGTGCCTCAGAGTTTCATACATTTAAGTGAGGATTTTTTTTTCCACTTCTCGACACACCAAACTCCACACTGTTAAGCGGAAAAAAGTTTTTATTGAGAAAAAGATTATATATTAAAAACATAAAACTGAAAGACCATAATTGGATAAGTCGCCACCCCTTCCATACTTGGTGGAAACACCTTTGGCAGCAATTACAGCTGTGAATCTGTTGGAATAAGTCTCTACCAACTTTGCATACATAGATGGCAATATTTAACTATTCTTCTTTACAAAACTGTTAAAGCTCTGTCTAGTTCCTTGGGGAGCGTTGATGGACAGCAATCTTCAAGTCATGCCACAAATTTTCAATTGGATTTAGGTCGGGGCTCTGACTGGGTCACTCTCATTCTGAAAGGTGAACTTATGTCCCAGTTTCAGCTTTCTTGCAGAGGGCAGCAGATTTTCCTCAAGGACTTCTTTGTATTTTGCTCCATTCATTTTCCCTTCTATCTTGATAAGTGCCCCAGTCCCTGCCGAAGAGAAACATCCCCATAACATGATGCTGCCACCACCATGCTTCACAGTAGGGATGGTGTTCTTTGGGTGATGCGGTGTGTTGGGTTTGCACCAAACATAACACTTTGCTTTTAGGCCAAAAAGTTCCATTTTAGTTTCGTCAGACCACAAAACTTTTTGCCACATGGCTACAGAATTTTTTTTGCATACTTCAAAATGGGATTCAAGGTGGGCTTTCTTGAGTAATGGCTTCCTTCTTGCCACCCTACCATACAGGCCAGATTTGTGGAGTGTTTAGGATATTGTTGGCACATACACATTTTGACCAGTCTTGGCCATAAAAGCCTGTAGCTCTTGCAAAGTTTCCATTGGCCACCAACGGAACCCAGGGCGGAGAGACTAAGAGAGATCGCCGCTAGAAGAATGAACCAGTAGGGTCAAACCTCCCTGCCTGACTAGATCCGTTCCAGAACCCACACGGGTATGTGCAAGGTGAAGAATTATTAACAGAACTAGTCTTGTGGTCAGGGCTCCACCATGATTCCCTGATCTGTGCCTTTCAACAACTTTGTCCCAGGGTTCTTTTGAAAGCGCTTTGGTACTCATGGTTAAGTCTTTGCTTTGAAATAGCTACCCAGCAGAGGGAACCTACAGGAACTACTGAATTTATCCTGAAATTGTGTGAATCACTACAATTTAACATAGGTGGACGCCGCTTAACTTGGTGTGTGATTTTGAAGGCGATTGGTTACACCTGAGCTAATTTAGGATTGCTACTACAAGGGCTGTGGACATTTATCCAACCAAGCTATTTCAGTTTTTATGTTTAATTAATTTTCTATGAATTTTGAGACTATTTTTTTCACTTGGAAGTTGTGGGGTAGGATGTGTAGATAAATGAAAAAAAGAACTATTTAATGCATTTTAATTCCAGGCTATAAGGCAACAAAAGATGAACATTTTGAAAGGGGTGTAGACTTTCTATAAGCGCTGTAAACAACAAATAAAAAAACTGAAAATGTTTTTGAAGTTCATACCACATAGTAAAGTTTTTTTTTGGCATATAGCTCTCTGTCTGGTTTGATGACTGTTGCATAATCCAGTTTATATCCCGGCCATCATATGTTTTTACATCATCACTTTGAATTTCAGAAATACAGTGACAGTGACATTTTAATAATCATTTTACTGTTCGGAGCATCTTTCTTTTGTTTTATGTTTTGTCATTCATTTTCTGTTAAATCACAGAATCACTATTCAGTCATTTTCTCTTTTTGTGAGGGGTGAAGATGAAAGGTGTTCATTTGAAAATGGACGTGACTGACAGTGTTTTGAACCAATCACATGACAGACGTTGGTATAAGGATGTGAGGGCAATAGTTCCAATTATTTTTGCTCCTATGATGAAGTTTTAATCAATCACAGGCCAAAATTTCTGATTCATACACCCACCCCTCGTTATATCGCCCCTCACTATACTGCGGGTTTGGATATATCGCAGTTCTGGAGTTGGTCCCCCATTGTAACAGTGTAACTGCGCGTGCCTATGAATATTATTCACCGCATTAGATCATCGATCGTTTGGCAGTTGAGTTTGCTGTACGGAGCTCAAATTTTACTGGCTGTATATAAACTGTATGTGACTGATTCTGTACTATAACAGGTCACGTTCTAATGGGGTAGCAAAGTACATATATTAGGGCTTTAATTAGTTAACTTCTGCGATTAATGCATACAGTTTTTCGGGAGATACATTTTTTTAAAACACGTTAATCGCACTCCTGTCTTGTTCCTCTTAACATACCGTAATTCATTTCCTGTGGCATCATTTTAATGCATGCCAGGATTTAATGTGTGTAGCTATTGCAAATGCAGTAAGGTAATAAACTGACTCCATTGTCATTGAGCAGTTGGTTCAAACAATTTTACAATGCCAGATTGTAAATAAATATAAAACTATAAAGAGAATCCAGAAATAGGAAAACAGGGTTTTTAGGCTGGGCTGTTTTTTGGACAATGATGACGATGATGACGATAATAGTAATAATAATAATAATAATAATAATAATAATAATAATAATAATAATAATAATAGCATCAGTAATAAAACAAACTTAACTGAGATGCAGTAATTGTATCAATTAAATATGCAATTAAAACCAAGATTAACTGAGATTATTTTTTTTAATCTCAAGATTAATCAAGTTGTATATATATATATATATATATATATATATATATATATATATATATATATATATATTATATATATATATTATATACTACAGATCTTGTTCTAGTGTTTGTTTTTATGCAGCAAATTTCTTACGTTTGACACATCTTAAAACTGACATCAGTACAGAAACATGTTCCCTCAGGTAAATTGAGATGTTTTGATTTTCTTTTTTTCCTACGTTCCTGGTAACCCTTATACACAGAAGTAGTTTCATGCGTAGTAAATAGGACATTACCAATCAAAAATTGAAAGCTTGCCCCATGCTGAGATAACAAAACTGCACTTCTGGTTTCGAAAATGCTACTGCAGGTGGTAAAAAGCATTCATCTCTTTATTCAAATAAAGATACTGAGGATTGCAAAATGGGGATACATTGGATATATCAGCAGTTTACATGCTAAATAGAATGTTGAGCACCTTCTCTTCATTTCTGATAAATGAATTATATAGATATGTTATATTCAAGATTACAAAATAAATGTCAAGGATTTCATTTCCATGACAAATGAATAAGTCATGTGTGGGACAACTCAATGAAACACAAGTTTGTGCTACATATTACATGTCTTGAGTTGTGTTTATCCAGTCAAAAAATATGAATATAGATTTTTTATTTTTTTTTTTTCTAAAAGCATTAGGTAGAAGTCAGTGAGGCCAGGTATAATCACTGTCCATTTCAATGTTACATTATTTCTGCAATGAATATACAGTACTACATTATAAAATAAAAAGGGCCTAATTATTGCCAGTTTCACTTAGTCACGTATCTCCCTTGAGGCCTATTTTTAAAGTACAAAGGGAATGGAACTGGGTGTAACTGTCATCTCTCTCTCTTGCATCTTGCCAACATATATTTCTGACCGTATCACTGGTGCCCAAAAACATGCATGCAATCCCTGTTTATTGAACTAAAGTAACCTATCAAAACCAATCTCTGCAGTGTTGCTGTGTGTTTCAGTATCTTAGACAAACACAATGTGTATATATATATAGTTCCTCTGAAAATATACTTCTTTTAACCTACAATGGATGACATACCTTAACAATGAAGTGAGACATCAGTACCATGACAGGCCATGTCTGCGTCTCAGTGACTAACACAAAGGGCACGGAGACCTACACATTCCCACCTGAATGCAATTTGTTTTCTTTTTGCTCAAAGATGCCCATGCTGAAAAACAACAGTGAACTGTTAAGATAAGACTCATGTTTAAATGTGAAACAACTAAAGGTGGAGGATTGGTTTCACCTTTCACCCATTTCAGACTATTGCTTACTTAATAATTCTCAATGTTTCTTTCTTTTTTTTTTTTTTAAGATGGAACAATTCAGACATACAGGAGGGTGCTGTAAATGGGCAATACAGTCTACATTCCTAATAAATCATTACTAGTGTGTGGTACCCAGGGCTTGTGAGACAGAGGCTAGTATATCTATCATTAGTTTTAAACATGAGGTTTCCTTTCAGACACTTGATTTATTAAAGACATATTATATGGGTCCCATGTGAAACTGTAATAGTCAACCCATTCAATACATACTGTAATAACTTTTACATTAAATCAAGTTTTAAAAATGCCTGGACAAAGACTATTATATAATTAAATGTATTTATCATTTCTGATTTAAGATATTTAATATAAATATGGCACTTCTTGCTGGAGCTACATATAATTTGTTCAATACACAGGTAGCCAGGGGCATTCTCCCTCTGCAACAGAATCGCTAACAGGTTGCTATTAAAATGGTAAAAGTAGGCAAATGCAATGTTAGGATTTTCTACCAGCAGCAGAAGGGGCAAGACAACCACAGACAGCCATCATCAGGTAAAACGAACTCTGCAGATAACACAACAGTCATCCATCTTGGTCCACTCGATGTATGACATACACAGTGTATACTGGCATGACTGCACAATGTATACAGTAGGGTTGCCACCTGTCCGGGTTTGACCCAGACAGTCCAGGAATTGGCATATTTGTCTGAATAGCAGGAATTAACAAACCCGGATGCCTTAAAGTCTGGTTTTAAGTGAAAAGCATAAGAAACACCAAATTTCCTTTTTGGGGTGGAATTTTATTTTGGCTTTATTGGCAGTTTGGTTTGGCTCACCAATAACAGTTCCACCAATGAGAGTGTGGCATACAGTGTGCGATCCCGCCCTCTGACAGACTGGTGGTATCCAGCACAGATTAAAGAAGCTCGCGCTGGACAAGGGAAAGAATGTGTCGGGTGTCAAAGTGAATACGAGAATGGCAGTGAGTCATGAAGCCAATTTGCTTTAAAAAAAACATTAAAAGCAGACCGGACATTTCCATCAATGGAAATCTGGAATTTATGATGCGATCAGAAACTCAGAGGCAGTGTAAACTGCTACTGGGTACCTGTAGGATGTTCTTTTTTAGGTTAAGCAGTTTTAAGGGGTCAAGGGGTTAATTAAGTAGCAGCCAAAATTGTTTATGCCAGACTTTAGAAAGTATGTAACAATGGTGCAAATTTGTTTTGGATTGTTATTGTCGATGTGTGTAGATGCTACTATCCACCGTGCAGGTATCGCAACGTCCCGAAACAGTATGTTAAAATAAATTAGTTCTGCACCATATAAAAAAAGCTGATTTTGCCAGTGCTTGCTAGTCTATTAAACAGTTTTAAATTGAAAGTGTTTTAGTTTTGCTTTATTGTTAAAGTTTTCACATGCATGATTTCACACTGCCCTGCAATTACTAAAATATACTGTGATCATTCCACTGTGTTATGTTAGTGCACCATAGCTAAGTTTTAAAACTGATTTAGCAAATGTCTATCGTTAAAGTGGACTGCACTTAGTAATCCTTTCCAATTACTGATATCTTAACATTAAAGGAGTGTATAAGAATGATACATGTTGGAACTTATTTTTAGAAGGCCTTCATTGTTCTTCTAGTTGCTGCCGTGTAGATGATTTAACTAGTTACTGTAAATGGGATACTGTTTTAGCAGACATATTTAATTAAGTAAACATGTATTTGAATGTTTTTTAAATTAAAAGTAGAAATACAAAACTATGTGACATTTTTCTTTGTGAACATGCTAAGTGATAAATGCCAATTCAAAGACCGTCAAAATCTACAGAGGTAGCAAATCCGCGAATTTAATACCAGCCAAAATTTCCTGTTATACAGTACATTAGTTGCTTAAAGGATTTCCATGATCTTATTAGAAATGTAGACCTACTGTTTAGTACTGATTTGTACATTGTACTGTGCAGCCAGCATTTGAATAATGTTTTACATTACATTGATCTGCGTGTGATTAAATACAGAACATTTACAGTAAAATATGGTTTACTTACAATATATAATGGTAAGGATTTCGTAAAATATATATATATATATATATATATATATATATATATATATAAATGTGTGTGTGTGTGTGTGTGTGTGTGTGTGTGTGTGTGTGTGTGCGTGTATGTGTAATATGCATTGCATATTTAGCAGTAGCCATTAGTAACATTGAAAACCGCAAACCAAATTTGAGTACATTTGAACTAATTTTGTCTCTTTTTACTGACAAATAACCAATTGTGTCGTAGTTTAACGTCTGTTAATAACGTTTGTTAATATTTATTATGGGGGAGGATTGCCATGACACAATGACTGTAAAATAATTCTAATCGTCACAAACAGGCTTTTCAGGTTCAGAAATTCAGTGACTGTAGAAAAATTATTTGTATATATAAAAAAAAAAATATATAAGAAAAAAGCAAGTAGACAGGATCATCGCTTCATCGCTTCAGAAACTGCATTGATTTACTACAGCGTTACTCATCACCACAGCTACTGGTCTCAGGTAAGATTAGCCTCTAACCTACCATGATGTAGCTACTATTTTTCTGGCTTGCAAGTTTCGATTGCTAGAAATATCAAGAGCACAATACTGAGTATACTTCATGATTATTGATTTGTTCCGAGATCTGGTGGTATTGTGTTAAACTGTATTACAGATACTGCAGTGAGACTGAGATATATGTCCAGGTTTGGTCTGTGCAAAAAATTGGCAACCCTAGTATACAGCCCAACAGTGACGGTAAGGCCATCCCTCCCATTAAACATCTGTCTGTATTCTCCTGCGGTTAACCATGAATTCTGTTCTGTGTTGTATGCACATTGGACCTGATTTTTGAAAGAGGTTTCATTTTTGGTGGAAATTGCAAAATCTGAAGAATTTTTCCACTTGCTAATCAGTTAAAAATAATTTTCTAACGTGATGCTCCATTTTATCCGCCAGTGAATCACATTTCATGCATCATTTTCTGCGGTTCTAAATGAATGTAATCATTACACACATTGTCGCCACCTGTTGGACAGGCTCCCCACTACCACGGCAGAGCTCAAACAAGAGGCTCATTTGTACTGGAGCGGAGCATGAGGGGAGGCACTGTTTTGGCTAGTGACACTTATTGAAATGCTCCAGGATATTGTAAATAAATTTAAATAGTTATGTAAATTTTGTTTTGCCCTGTTCCCCCTATACCTGTTCTGTGTGATTTTGGTAAATAGTGTCAGTGCCATCTTAAGTGGCAGTGGAGTGTGTGAGAGTCACCCCCCATGTCCCCGATGTGTGCTCCCTTGTGTGTCTGGTTTGATTCCTGTTTCTGCTATCCGCGAGACTTACTGTCTAAACTTGAAATTGGTTTCCTGTCTCTTCACTCTGAACCACGCAAGGCAAAAATGCTACAGTAATGAGTATTTAAGGGTTTATCCGTCAAAATAATACTTCCGGTTCAATTGTGTTAGCAAATACTATATAAACACAATTGAATGGTTTGTTAAATTAACTTTTTCCTGTTCAGGTCTGTGTATGCTACATTAAATGGGGAAAGCACGAAACTTAAAAATGGGTTATTAGACAAGATAACAAAGGAAAGCTAATGTTAGACAGGGAAGAATACATATGGATCACACACAGGGTTTCCACTTCTGGATCCCTACTTTGAAATATTGCTATGAGTGCCACCTCTGAACTCTGTTCTTGTACCAAATTCTGTTTTGGGTCGGGATATGGATGACTTAGACGGGTTCCCTTTTGTTTGTATTAACTTTGAAATGAGCAGCCTGAGACAATTTATACCCTGAAATACCTGTTAGTTATTCAATTTTAGTTACATTTGTGCATATTAGCGAATAAGAAGCCAAATTCAGCATTGTCACATTAAGATTTTTTTTTTTAAATGTTGTAATTTTCCAAAGTTTTTTACTGCCGGATAGTCATATTGACCATGCTGAAGCAGATGGAAAGCTAACTGGTGGAAGTTTACATTTTCCAACACTTTCGTCTTTAGAAAATACACACAGATTATTTGATCATCACGTATTCCACCAAAAGAAACTGTCAGAATGACTAATGAACCAAACTAGCGAATAGTGTTTTCTGCAGCTTTAGAATACTGAGTCGGTAGGAAAAACAGGGGTGCAGAAAAAAACGATTGAAACAATGCAATCCTCCAGCGGATTGCTTTTGAAAATAACTCCCATTGTCTCCTGAGGTTGTCCATGTGATCAAACATCTAACTTGAAGAGCTGTACTGGGCATGCTTAGAACCACAAATCCTTATAACTCAGGAACAGATGAATGTTTGTTCATCAAACCAGTGAAAGCCACTGTTCTGGGCCAGTCCCTTTTGTACCCTATTCAGACCAAAATTACAAGTCATTTTGGTGTTGGAGAGAAAAGCAAAAAAAAAAACTAGATCATTTTTTCTTTCGTTATCCACATCTCAGAATCTGTACATCGGGGCGGTATGAAATGGGCCACGAGTAGAGTTTTATCCCAGGAGACAACATGTACATTATTTCGTGCTAATTGGGGTTTAACATTAACCCTTTGCCTGTCCTATGTTGGACCAGGCGACATTACAATTTTCCCTTTCCAGTCCAATGTCGGACCCTGTCCGACATTATCAAAAAGATGTACATCTATAAAGAGGTATGTGAAAAATACGGCAAAAAAAGGGTGGGGCTTGACTGGAGATGCAGTACTGGGTGTACTTTTACGATTCAGTGCCTTTTAAACCTGTTTTACTCTGAAAAATATTTTAAACAGCGCGTGTAAAATAAATTGGACCTGACGTGCCTGACAAGCTCTGAATAAATGGACCGCAAAGGGTTAAAGTGCTTACTCAACCCTAACTACCGCATCATTATTTTAGCAAACCTGCTATAATCATGTGTCGTAAAGCAGGTATGAGGTTCCAAACAGAAGTTCTTTATTTCAGGATCACACACCAACTCGACAGGACTCATCACTTCTCTGAACACCACCAATACACTCCCATATGCGCCACCCAGAGCAGCTCGCAGGATCTCTGAAAGAAGTTGCAACATTAACATATACAGGTTCACCCCTCAGTCACCTGAATCCCTCGGAATCCCCTGAATCCCCTTGCCATGCTGATGACGGGTGCAAAGTTAAGAGCAAATTAAGAGCAATTAGCAACTCACAAGGAGAAATTGTGTATTTATTACCTGCTGATATTTCTTCATCCCAAGAGAACATGGGAGCATTTCAGTCATTTTAAATAATAATCCGATTTTAATGCATTTTTCTTTGCTTGCCAATTTTATTGGCAATTAAAATGTAACACAGAAGAACAAACGTTCTAGCTTCATGCATTAATTTGGTAAGATTGACAAAAGAATTAGCTCTGCATTAGATACTGTATGCTGGATATTCATTAATTTAATTATAGTAATAAGTCATAATAGCTTTCAAAATATTTGCATTCATTCC
Organism: Polyodon spathula; assembly: GCF_017654505.1. NCBI lineage: Eukaryota > Metazoa > Chordata > Actinopteri > Acipenseriformes > Polyodontidae > Polyodon > Polyodon spathula. Next base: position 80,680,257 of record NC_054536.1, on the reverse strand, counting down.
AACTTTAATGGGGGGGTGTCTTGTTTTCATAATTGCATGTACAGGTGTTGAATTGCAACTGATAGAGTCAAGTTATTTTTGTATCAGATTGTAACCACATGAATAAAGAGTGTGTTTGACTCCAGATGTCAAAGGTCACTCCCATACACACCACTAGCACACCTCAGCGTTATGCAAATTTCCTTGAGTTTCCAAATTTCCAAATTTTCCATTGAATATAAATGTATACCTCCTGTAATTTTTTCTTTACATTTCTTTTTTTTAATCTCATTATTATGTTAAATGACATGACAAAAAATCCTTACATTATACCATAAAAATAGAATATTAAATAACATTCTTGTTCTATGTAATTTGAACAGTCTAACCTGGCCTATGGGTTTTATTGTTTCTAGGGTCCCTTTGTTGCCAACCCACTTTATCTCTGCATTTATTCAGTGGATGTAGACTGTGACTTATTTTAATCAGAACTTCATTGTTTTATATTTCAGTTCAATGAAATTTCCCACACTTTAAAAATCTATCAAAATTCAGAATGTCAAGGCTGTAGATGTTATTGATTTAGGTATCACATATTTCTTTCCAAAAATGCAAAAAATGCAGTACTTCAGTTGACTGTATTTTTTTGCATGAGGATTTCAGGACCAAATAATTCTCTATACATAATGAATTATTATATATATACTTATATATATATATATATATATATATATATATATATATATATATATATATATATATATATATATATATATACACACACACACACACACACACACACACACACACACACACACACACAGATTTTCAGCTGTTGTTGTGTTATGTACAGTAGCTGTAATTTATTTATTTATTTAAAATCCAAATAATTCCATATTTTTTGGGTTGTATATTATCAAATGAAAAATTTATATAAAAATGAATCAAAAGATAAGAACTGTAAAATTTATAGATTTTTTTTTTCTTTTTTGCATTTACGACTGGTTTCACATACCCTGATTAGCACTAATCTTGTAACCTAAGATTAAGCAGTCCACAATTAGTGTTAATCAGGGTTTGTGAAACCAGCCATTTGAGTAAAACTAGGATTAAACCCTCAATAGTGTTACATTTAGAAATACTAAAATAAACGTAATAAACACTGTTTCTTTAGTATTTCTAAGGAGCCTATGTCACTTATAATAATAAACTGAATTATTTCTGGCATGTAAAAGCAGGAGAACGCCAACTTTTGGTGTCTAACAACCATTTCATGTTTCTTTTGAAATAGTCCTATTGAAATTAGTAGTTTTTATCTATAAAACAAAGTCATTTACAGTCTTATTATTTCCAGTCATTGCAAATAGAATGTCAAGCTTTAAAAAAAATAATAATTAAATCTAAATTATGTGCGGTGGGGATGTCTTATTTAACGTGTCTTTACATTTAAGCATTGTAAAAGACCCCACCTTTAAGGACAACTTTAAAGTTGCTCTTATACATCGCGTTTGAAAATCAAAACACCACAAATAAATAAAATATAAAAAATTGGGATTATATTGTACAAAAGTGCACCAAGCACAACTATAGACTATACAAGTGGAAATTCTAACTTCAGTTCCCTCCCAAAAGGTAAAACACGCCCATTTTGTGATGCCTTCATTTTCGGGAATTGTTTGAGTTGATGCTGCATAAGAGAAACTGCAAACTGGAAAGCAGCACCATTCTCACAGCTTCTCAGAATGCACATCTACCTTAGCTTTAGAATTAATTAATCCCCTTATCTAAGAGTTATACAAAAAAAACTAGAACAAAATGAGAATCATCAAATCGTTTACAACTAATTATAACAAATTCATTTCTGGTGCATAAATAAACCACTCATGCTTGGGCTCTTGTGTGTTTATAGTGTCGTCAGAATGTCTCAATAAAATGACAACACTATTCTATAAATTTGTGTGAACTTAATAATTGTAGCCTAATCATGTCCTGACCCAGGTTTTAGCAATTTATTACTTTCATGTCAGAAAGAAAGAAAGAAAAAACGAAAGAAAGAAAGAAAGAAAAGGTCATTATCCCAAAGTTCATACATGGGTAGAGGTAAAGATAGAAAAATGGGCTCCAGCCCTTCCAAGCAGAACACAGATTTATCAAAGAAACCAGGAAGATGTCTGAAGAAGACTGATGCCGGGGGTGAGTGATAAAAATGAGATTGGTATCCCTTCAGACAATCAAGCTTCAGTTGTAATTCGGCTGGTAAATTAATGTTCTAAAAACAAAGGATACGTGTACAACCAAGGGAGCATTATAAATAGACATGCTGTGCCTTCTGGTATAAAAAATATTGGTCGCACATCTCCCCGAGGTTAATGATGCAAAGCACCCTAAAAACTTTGTGGATCTACATGGAATGAAACAAACAAACAAACAAAAAAACCTTTTCTCTAAAGCCTGGCTTCATTTATCAAGCTATTTAAAGGAGTCAATGTCAAATCTAAATTAACACAATGGTACCAGAAATTAAAAAGTATAAGCATAATATTTGTAGTGGGTCATATTAACAACTTTTAAAAAATGGAGGGATACTAAACTAAACATGATAAACATTTATCATATCACACAGTCTTTCACACATTCATACTGCAAAAGTAATTGAATCTTGACTCAAACTGCTTCTTTGACAGTCATGTACTGGTTGGTAACACACTGTATACTTTACCTTTGAAGGTTGCTTAAAATGGTTACCGCCCTGACAAACTGGGGGATTAACAATTACATATAGCTGGGGGGAAGGGGGACGGGACTATTTTTTTGTTCCTAAATGTATCTAATTGTTTATTGTTAGTTTTGGGAACATTAAACTTATTTCCTTTCTTTGCACTGGTGTGGAACATTATTAACCTGGTTTTAACATGAAGAGTTATTGCAATACACAATGTTAGCTGTTATCTACTTTCCCTTGTATGGTCTTGATCATTCTAGAACCAGTAACACAGTAATCAGTCGCATATCAGACTGCAGTGAGACCAGAGTAAGGGTGGATGTGTAAAAAGCCGGATGAATAAATCTTGTTTTAAAGACCATTATACAAAGCTGTAACAGTTACTATATTCACACAAGTATTGTTTTGCTTTTATTATGGAGTTCCCCTAAATCTCTTGTTTAGAAAGATACCGGGTATTAATCCTTGGGACAGGGTAGCTGTCTGCCATATATATACTTACATTCGCTGCTGAGTGACAGGCAGGAGATCCAGACAGGTTGAAGTTGATATGCCCCGCTGGCCAACAGGATTTATTTACATATCAACACACTGAACAACTCACGTGACACTACCAGTAATGGGAGCACACGGAACACATGCAACACAGTGTACAAAAACTTTGGTAGGATCTACAATATCTGAGCCAATCTTTGTTCAAAAATAAACTAACAAGTTGGATATATGGGTAGGATGGATATGCGATGGATTACTGTAGTATATATCGCTGAATGGCGGCTCATCATAAGAGGCTATGGATGCTAAGCCTGCGTGTAATTTTGTAAAAGTAAAAAAATAGCTTACCTTATGTCATGCTTTCCAAGGTCTACTGCATTGCTATTGGCTAACATGCAACCTCAAAATGGTTGGAATTCTGTGTGTATTCCACCTGCAAACACCCTCTGTCTGTCAAGGTTTACTGTATTTGTATTGGTATTGGCTACACAATTCAAGCTTGCATCTAGCCTCTACCACTCATAATTAGACTTAACCTTGATGTGTCTGTTGACAGGCAGGTTATGGGTCACGTGTTAAGGTCATCTTCCAAATATTTTTTCTACAAATTACAGGAGGTTGTGACTGGTAGTTGTGATGGAGATGGGCTTCTCTTCCTGTGCAGCTGTAGCCAACTGGCGAAAGTTGGCTGGTTGCGGTTGTCTCCTGTGGATGGCACTGGTGATTTGGTCCCACAGATGTTCTAAGGAGAAAGAGTTTGCCACGGCAAGCTTCGACATTGTGTTCTTGAAGTTGTGCGATTGTAATCCTAGCACTATGTGGTCTTGCATTGTCCTGCTTGAAAATCAGCATCGCCAGATTGGCTTGAACAATGCAACAGTCAGAATAAATCTCATCACGACATCTCCACACATGTTATCTTCTGTCAAATCTGTCAAGGGCAAAACGGCATTCATCAGTGAATAAAACACTCCACCACTCTCTCCGCCGCGACCTCAGATGTTCTCTGGCCCACAGAAGATGCTGATTTCGTCTCTCAGCTGTCTACATGTTACCCCTGAACGACCACTGAGCATGCAAATCATTTTCATGCAGACGGCGAGCTACAGTCATTCTGATGATATGCAGGTTATTTCTTCCTGGAATTTTTCATGCTGTAGCCACTGCACTCTGAAAACGATTACGCAGATGGATCAGTCAGATGTGATGGTCCTCGGCCAGTGTGGTGGCCCTCTGCTTTCCAGGATGTGGCCTGTCCCTCACAGAGCCAGTTTCCTGGTTTCTCTGGACTAGTCTGCTGACTGTTAAAGCAGAACATCTCATTCTCCAGGCAACTTCTCTCAGACAGACCACCTTCAAATCATGCTGATAGCAACCAGATGATCTTCATTACTCAAGTGGGACAATGTCGTAGCTTTCGCTATTCTTTCGTTAATTAATATCATGTCTTGTTGAATGACTGTTTATACAGATTCTTAATCAACTAATTTTGGCAATTTTAACAAATGCCAAACATTGAGCACCTGGCCCTTTTATGAAATCACATGACTTGAGCTCAGTATTTTGTTATCCCAAGGAAAAATCAACAAACCTATCTGCTCACTATTTAAAATGTAAATATCATTATGTATGTGCCCAATGAGCTATTGATGTAAAACAAATAATTATAGGAAAAATCTTTTGTAGCAAAAGTTTTGCTTTTGTGGATGAGGAAAAGAAAGTTACAAGAAATATATGTCTACAATGATTTATTTCAGCATTTTTTATTTATTTATTTATTTGTTTTTTTTTTGCAAAACTCCAAAAATGCTAATTCAAAAGTATGCATATCATGACTTTTGGTAATAATAACCTCTTTTAAATGATTAGGATATTTGTCAATGAGCTTTTTGGCATGATTCTATAGTGATTTTGACCATTCTTCAATGCAAAATTGTTCAAGTTCATTCAAATTCGAGGACTTCTCTTTTGTACAGCCTTATTCAACTTATACCAAAGATTCTCAATCAAATTTAGATCAGGACTTTGACTAAGCCATCCAGAACATTGATTTTATTCATCTTTAACCATTCTGAAGTGATTTTGATGTGTTCTTTGGATCGTTGTTGTGTTGGAATGTCCAGTTGCGCTTTAAACCAAGTTTTGTAGTGGAGGATTTCAGATGATTGGAATGTCTTTTGTATGCTATGGAATCAATTTTTTGGAACAAAATTTCCTGTGTCATTAGAGATAAAACAGCCCCATAGAAGGATAGTACCACCTCCATGCTTGACAGTAGGTATGGTGGTCTTTTCTTTGGACACCTCACCAGACTTTCTCCAAACGTTACAACTATCAATGTGACCAAATAGCTCGATTTTTGTTTCATCACTCCATAAAACCTTTGACCAGAACTCATATCCATCATTCAAATGCTGTTTTGCAAACTTTAAGTGACTCTCCTTATGACGTTTTCCTAAGAGTAGCTTTTTCCTTAGCCTGCGACCATTGAGACCTTCACCATGCAATACTCTGCCTGTGATTGAAATGGAAACCCCAGGCCACTTGCATCCAATTCACTTTGAATATCTTTGGCTGTCAATCTCAGATTGTTATTAACCTTCCTCACAATTATTCAACCTGTTCTTGGTGAAAGAACCTTCTTTCTTCCAGACCGAGGGAGCTTTGTGACAGTACCATGAGTGTTGTACTTCTTGATAATAGAAACAATAGTTGAAATTGGGATACTCAAATGCTTGGAAATCTTCTTGTATCCTTTTCCAGCTTTATGACAATAAGCTGCTGCCTAAGGTCTTTAGATTACTCTTTACTTTTTCCCATATTGATTTATTGGTAATGACAGCAATCATCTTATGCCTAACCCCTTTATACTCACTAAGAATATTCACCTACAATCCAGCATTTTCTAGACTTTTCTAGAATTAGGTTCTGCATTATCATATTGAAGTTTCTATCGCCTTGTGGACAAGCAGACTGTAGACTAGCATAGCATCAAAGGGTATAAATACTTTTGAATTAGCATTTTTTTGCAGTTTTGCAAAAAAATTGCTGAAATAAATCATTGTTATATAATATATCTATTTCTTGTAACTTTTTTTCATCATCCACAAAGGCAAAACTTTTGCTGCAAAAGATTTTTCCTAAAATTCGGTGCTTTCGAGAGATTTCTAGAAATCATACATTTCCATTGGGGTATGTAAACTTTTGACTACAACTATATATATATATATATATATATATATATATATATATATATATATATATATATATATATATAGGCTACCAGATGGGTATTAGTCAGGAGCTGATACTGATTGAGATGTATAAATCTAGTGAGCTTGTTCATGCAAAGATCAATGTCTGTCACCATTATCATACAATGATGTGAAAAAACACATTTTACTCTTGAATAAAGTACTAAATCCAATAGTAGCATTTCTACAAATGCATATCATATGAAGCTGCTTTGAATTAAGACATGATGATATTCTTTAATTATATTTAAAAACATAAAACATTTGGAATAAATAAGCTTTGGTTAAGCATGATTTTAAACAACAACAACAAAACAAATAGAACATATTAAACATTACTGTTTAGCACTGCAAACTCTCCCAGGCATAAGTCTTGGTGCCGGTTGCAGCAGAGACCGTATGCTAAGAGAGAAAGTATTATTTTTCTAAATGGAAGGTGTCAGATGGTCATGGAAATGTGACTGCCTGTTCAAGATCACTGCCTCCCATCTGCAATTTGAGACGTGTGAAAGAATCTGCCCAAATGTGCTCACCAACTGGAAAGCCTCAGCACTTTCCCTTATCATGAAAAACCAAGATAACCAGATGTTTACAGATCAGGGATCCTATCATATTAATATCATTGACAGTGTGATATCATCTTCTTTGTAAATACATCCCTTCTACAAAATGCGAAGTATGACAACCCACCAAAGTAAAAGTTCCATTTTATTACCTAGGCCTGTGGCACGGAATGTAGAATTGCACTCCTGCAGGAGAATTCGTATTTCTCTTTTTGTAACTAAGCAAATCCTTTTATGGTCATGTTGGAATAAAAATAATAAACGCTGTGCTGCCCAGTATTGACAGCTGCAGAAAAGGGAAAAATAAATGTAGTACGTTAGTCCTCAATAATTTAATTTAGAGGTGCTTAAAAACTAACAAAATAGTAAGATATTTGTGTATGCTCTTTGTTTTTTTTTTTATATATATATATATATATATATATATATATATATATATATATATATATATATATAGTAAGATAGCAGGGAGGGGGTTAAAATTCCTCCCTGATAAAACCTTGTGAGAATGCACTGTTGGGTGAGTGGGCTAAGGGTTGAAATTGTGTTAATTGTTTGTATTGTTTAGATAATCCCCTGCACCTGGTGCTAATTGTAAATTGGAGCCAGTGCAGGGTATTTAAGAGAGGCAGCCAGTCTGCTAGAGGCTGCTGAGGAAAGAGCCCAAGTGTGTGCGTGTGCGTGTGCGTGTGCGTGTGCGTGTGCGTGTGCGTGTGCGTGTGCGTGTGCGTGTGCGTGTGCGTGTGCGTGTGCGTGTGCGTGTGCGTGCGCGTGGAACATGGAACATGAGTTTGAGGTTTTTGTGTGACAGGTAAACGGCTTAGCCATCCTGTGATTAGCTAGGATCCAGTCTGTGTTTAGTTAGTGCTCTAAAGGAGAGCTAGGCGTTTATTTCTGTTTGTTTAATTTTGTCTCTGTTTATTAAAAAGTGTGCGTCAGTGCCGTGAAAACTCAATTTTTCTGTCCTGGGTCTATTTTAAAGGGGCAACGAACAGCGTGAGTGCAAAGGATCATTTACAATGTGTATGTATGTATGTGTGTGTATGTGTGTGTGTATATATATATATATATATATATATATATATATATATATATATATATATATATATATATCTATATATATATATATTGGTCAAAGCAATAAAGAAATGAAGAGAATGCTTTAACACTTAAATCCTGTTGTGCTAAATGGTATAATATGGACAGTCAATTTAAGAAAACCTGAGAACCCCAAAAGAGCTAACTGCTGTTCTTTAAATGTGAGGAAAAGAGCTCAAATGCTTCATGAACGTGTAGTAAACAATCTTGTAATGGGCTAAACTAGGCTTATTTTTTTCCCTGGTTGTATGGATCCAGGTTACATACTGTACAATGTAACAGGTAACAGTGCAAAGAAATAACTGCCTCCTCAATGCTAATCTATTCTTTGCAATCTAGCAAATGCATGTATAATCATTGGTGTGCATCTGGAGAGCACAATCAAATTTGGGACATCTCTGAAGGAGCCGTCAAGGTATATATAATAAAATATTTTACCTGCCAAGTCTTCAAATAAAATACAATTATCCAACAAAGAATGTCACTATTGTGTAGAAAAGTTGACATCTTGAGCTCTCACAATAGAAAGCCTTAACATTTTAATTCATACCAAAAAAAGATTGTATCTGTCTGTGTTGTATAAAGAAAAGTAGCTATTCAAATGCCATTTTGGGAGATGGTGGCACCATAATCCTCCTCTACACATTATAAAGGCAATGGGGATAAGGTACATAGCAACCAACAGGAAAAGGAAATGGAGACCCACACCTGCTCCATTCTACACTACGGACAGAAAGAAATCGAGACTATACCCTTATCATTTTTTCATAAGATGAGATGTGTTATTCAATAAACTTCAAAAGCAAGAAACAGAGAAATGACAATTGCATGACTTTTTACCAAGATGTTATTTTTGTGCCATGTTTCTTTCAGTTTTCTTGTTCAGTGTATGTTCTTTCAAGACAGGAAGATATCAGACCTCCTTTCAAAACCCAGCCCCTGTCTTTGGAAGCAATAACACAACACACAAGCAATAACACATAACATACAAGCAACAACACATGACACACAAGTAATAATACACAAAAAGGCTTTTAGTTGTATTGAGACAACCTACTTCCCAGGTGGTTGAAGGCACATGTCTTTGTCTTGTGCCTCACTATGGACCTGAGATCTGAGTTTCAGACAAACCCTTAGCAACATGGGTATGGAGACATGAAGGCATATAGCTCTCTGTGTGGAACATGTTGTTTAAAAGTCCCTACTGCCTTTCTTTGTTGTATTTTCACATAGACTATGAACACAGTAACACAATCTGGAAACTACAGGCAAAGAAGTTTACCCTACCCTATATATATATATATATATATATATATATATATATATAATATGAGCTTCTTCACATCCAGTGCTCTCACACTTTATTGCCAGCTCTGAGGCTCAGATGTATATCTGATGGACAAGTAGTGACAATTCACTACAAAACTGTGTTCACATACCATTAATCCACAATCCTTGTCATTCAGGATATAATCCCTGCTCAGGGACAACTATAAAAAAAAAAAATCAAGTATAACTGTCTGTGTGTTCATTTCCCACACACCAACGTGCAGTCAACCTCTATAGAAACCTCTGTCAAATGTAAACTGCTGGCTTCTGTAACAAATGAATGCTTTGATATGATATCATTACAACTGATCTAATCACTGCATGTGTAGTCATGGCTGTACTTCTCATCTACATTATCATATCTGTATATTACCATTAAAGTAGTAAGTAACAGAATACTTAAAAAAAAAAAAAAAAAAAAAAAATCTCACCAATGGTGTCAAATGTGCAGTTTCAAATAAAACATTATATGGCTAACATGTATTTTCATTAAAAAAAAACAAAAAAAACATGACATTTGATACTACAGTTAAAACAAAGTTTGCAGTTTGTCAGCCTTGCATTCAAGGAGATGTGTTATGTTTGAACTTCCTGGGTCATGTGACTTCCGCCGTGTCTTTGGGGTCAAGCATCTTACTGGCTGCAAAACATGTCAGTCATTAGGGGACGCTGCTGGTTGGGGTGGGGAAAATTACCTTGAAAGTGCAAGACTATCCGGAAGCAAGGTCTGCAAACAAAGATTTCTCTAACCTAGCGCAGTACCAGAGAACATGTTTTAAATGAAAAATCTATGCTAACGCATGTGCGTTATTTCAAAATTACATATTTGAGACCAGTATAGTTAATGGATGTGCATGGTGTGGAAAATGTATACATTATTTTGTTAGCTACTCTTACTTAGTGTTTCATTATAGTATTACATTGCATGTAGCTTTCCTGATCAAATAGCCCATTACACATACTCCACTGAAATAAACAGAAGGATGATCCTTGTCATTGCCTCAACCTTAACCTCAACCGAATCAATGTTAACAGTTTGCACTCGGAAACAGACAAAGGTAAAAATAATTGCCTTATTAATTACTCAGTAATTCTTGTTAATTATTTCCTTGTTAATATAAAACATGACCAAAAAATGCAATTGTGCAGCACTGCATGACAGAGGTCCAGAGAGCAAGCAGAACCCTCTGAATGATTAGCTTCACAGTTTTATGCCGGTGTGTAAAAACGGTTTGAATAAAGCACTGTCATTAGGAACCAGAATGTGTCTGATAAAACAGCAATTTTATAAAAGCAGTGGCAATTAATCATCCAGCAGAGCAATGACATGGGAAGATTAAAAAAGTTAGAGAGGAGTATTGCAAAGTTAAAGAGCACAGAGTAGAATTAGACACATCCAGGTGGAAAAAAAGAAGGTATTTGTTGATTCTTTTTTTTCTGCCCCAACTGGGTATTTTCAGGGTCCATGAACAGTAATCCTGATAAAGACACTGTCAGTATTTCAAAGATAGAAACAAAGAACACAGAGGATACACCATTAACGTGTATAGAGTACTGTAGTTATTCCATGAATGTGGATAGATGAAAAAAAAAAAAAAAACAAGGTCCTAAACAAGCCACTTGAGGAGCTCATCATTCTCGTTCATGAAATAAAGACTGGAATATTTACCTCCTCATACATTATACTGAAAAGCAAAGGATCACTTAATTAAACAAACAAATTAGCCTTCAATAGCACATGTGTCAGCACCAGAAGTAAGTCACTGTGCTGCTAACAACTGACTGACTAGATCAGTGGTGCTCAACTCGGTCCTGGAGGGCCGGTGACCCTGCAGGTTTTTATTCCAACTGCACCCTACTTTATTGGACCTTATTAGAAGCTTAATTGCTCCAATTAACTAATTTAGGGTATGGTTAGAACAAAAACCAAGAGGGACACCAGCCCTCCATGACCTGAGTTGTGCCCCACTGGACTAGATATATTAAACAGGGCTCAACAGCAATTCAGCCCACAATACTAGTGTTTGCCTACATATCACTGATTAACTGCTGGTGCTATCATACATACTCTGAAATGGCTTTTCACACTGTCACTCTTATTTGGAAACTAAAGCCAGCATTTGCGAAACTGCAGAAAGAGGTTTAAACTTTCTCTTGCTGGAAGAACCTGCAACTCCTAATTATTGTAAAATAAATAAATAAAATTAAAAAAGGCAATGATAGGAGTGGGCAGTTTTGCCAACATGTTTTATCAAAAGTATTATCTTATACTTTCATTTTGTTTACTGTGCAGAGTCAGTGTAAAAGTAGTCACATACCTGAAAAGTACAGGAGCAGCATAAAATGACTGATTATTGCTGTACTCTGAGGTAACAGTAACACACCTTCTGAATGTAATATTAGCATTACTACAGAAAGGCGTTTATCTAATGTTTTTATTTTTATAAATCTGTCTTCACTGTTTTAGAAGAATATTTTTTTAAAAGTGAAATTGCTGTTTTTACTTGCCCTGTGAGATGTAAGACAGATTAGATGTGTCTACCCATGGCTGATGGGGTTCATTGACCTGAATAATATTTTTTGTTTAGGCTTAGGTATCTTGGACTACATGTGGGAGGTCTTGAATCTTTCAGAAAATGAGCTAATGGGATGGCAGCTAGTGAGTAGTGATTTACAAGCTGATAGCAGCAATAAGCAAGTATTGAGGTGCACCAGGCATACTACTGATGCAAATGTTACTGTAATTAAGACAGTGACAACAGTGCAGACTCATTTTAAATAAATAATTTGTTTTGACTGCAATTTCCTCAGGTGCCTGATTTGTTTCTGTCTATGTTTTAAGATGAAACAATTCCTCCCGTTAGTTTATAAAAACACAGAAAACAATGTAAAGATCAGCTTTTGTGGAGATTTAAGGCTTTGCTGGCCCCGTTCACAAAGTCTCATATCATTAAGTAATTTTTCAATGAATATGTTTGAGTAAGTTTAATATTTAGAAACTGCTCTATACTGTTATTAAAGAAGCCAGAGTCTACAGAATTAATTCATTAAAAAAATCTAAAATGTTTACATCAGTTGAATAAAGATCCAGGTTTATGTCAGGTGGGATCAGGATGGATAGTGGAGGAGCACAAGAGCAGAGTAAAGTAGTTTGTTGAAGGTGTAGGCCACTTGACTCATGATGTAGCCTGACCCCATAAAGGAGGTTTGGAAGAGTCTGTAAATGAACTGATGCATACTTTATTTAAATATTATTTTAGATTTGATGTAATCACATACAAATTCACACCACTTAAATGTACACTAACAAAGACTGGATTGACCCTTTTAAAATAATAAATACACTGATTTAAGCCAGAAAAATGTATGTGGAGAAATATGTATGCTTCAAAGAATTACTAGTGTACAAGTATAACATTTGTCATGTAGTCTTGTTCATTTACCTGGGCACTAATACTGTATGACCCTGCTATAGCAATGCAAATGTATGATTGTTATAATTTTTTATAATAAGTGTATAACAGTCATAAAAATGGTCTGTCTAGCATGGTCAACACTCCCAATTATTCACATCAGTGACACGTGAAACAAAGGGAGGGTGGGGGAGGGTGTGTGTGTTTATAAGCAGTTTCTATTATCTACTGAGTCCTCTGTAACTTGTTAGTACAACACCAAACTGCAGTTATGTACCTCAGCAACAGCGTAACTCCTGCAATGCAATAAACTCTTGAGAGAAGGGTTACATTGAGCTGAGTTTATGTTGTAACAGCCCAGCCTATTTACCACAGAGCTCTCAGATATTTTCTTCTTTCTCTCTCTCTCTCTCTCTCTCTCTCTCTCTCTCTCTTTTCTGGATGAGAGAATTTGGATACACGCTTAAAAGGATGACATCATGCTGATATCAAGGTTTTCTATTTAAAATAATTTAAAATACCAAAGGGAAGCCTATACTGTAACTCCTGTCTTAGATGTTTTTGTAAGCAAGCAAAATTAAATGGCTTTGTTGTTTAGTGGGAATGATTCTGTTTCCATGTAAAAGGAATACAACAAAGAAAATGTATGTTCAAATATACACTAAAGCAGCAGTGCCCATTGACGTCCTCTAACCACAGAGCTTTTTTAAAAGCGCATCATGTTTTCTTTTCACCAAAAGTATGCAGTGATGCCTTATTCTATGCTTCTCCTAATGATCTCATCAAAATGCAAACGCACCAACTGTGTTATAAAACCAATGATCTGTTATATTCTGCAAGAATTTACAAAAGCCTAATGTCATTTATTACAGCATGAAGACCTTACGAAAAAACTGAACTGAAAATGATTGCAACGAAGCGAAATGACATTTTACATTAAAACAGGCTTAGAAGACATTTGAAGACATTTGGATTTCATTAAGAATAGATATATATATATATATATATATATATATATATATATATATATATATATATATATATATATATATATATATATATAAGTGATATATATATGATGTAACCGTCATCCCAGGCTCTGGCCCAGGGCTTGCCCTTGGAAGCTGGAGATCTGGAGTAGCGTGCTTGAAACCAGGTGCAGCTCTGATGCCACCAGCTCAGAAGGGGTGCCGACTGCAATATGCAATATGCCAATAGGCTGTCAAGAGGCCTGCCATGTTGGCAAGTGACTTGCGCTTTTGCCGCATAGGCCTTTTTTAAATGGGTCTCAGTTAACCTGCACTGACCATTAGGACAAAACCCTAGATAAACCCCCTACTGGAGGGGCTCGCACCAGAGCAGCGATAGTCGAGTCCACTGGTGGGAATTCCACCAAGCCAAGTGCCCCCGCCCCTTATAAGGAAGCCAGCTTGGTTGGTGGTTTTAGTACATTTGGTGCAGAGGCCAGGTGGTTCCAAGTGGACTGTACTTCTTCCAAGAAGTCAGGGAACACTGGGATGGGCTGGGGGTGGGGAATAAGAGCCTGTACATTCGGGCGCTGCTGTCAAAGGTATTTTAACTCGGAGGCCCGCTCCATAAGGGAGAGGGGAAGACTCAGCGTCCTAGGTTACCTCAGAGCTGGGGCCCATCTTAAAGGTCAGCTCCTGGACCTGTCCCTCCTCCTCCTGATGGAAGGAGCCATTTTCCCAGGAAGCCGCAATTGAAATCGCATCCTAGTCCTCAGCCTTAATAATGTTCGGCTGTAAAACCTCTTGGGTGACCAGTGGTGACGGGTACGAGACTCATAGCAGCTGTGAGATTGAGGCTCACAACCTGAGTGCAAGGAATGCTCTGCGAGGGGCTCAGGAACCGATTGAGGAGAGGGAGGCTGGGGCTCCCAGCGCTGCACACGGCTCATCTGAGCTAGCAGATGATGTTACGCCCGTAAACTTATCGAGTTGCATGCTCAGGCACTGGATGCAGAGTAGGTGTTTGTCCTCTGAAGGAAGCGTCGCTTTTCAGGACGTGCAAGCATTAAATTTAGCCATGCTTGTTCTCTCTAAGGCCCAGAGGGCATTGAAAACACCAGAGGGCATTAACCAGATGAGCACTGGGGTATCAAAGCACCAAAGCAGTGAGGGCATCGAAGCTCTGAGGCACCAAGGAACCGAAGCACTGAGGGTGGCCAACACTGGAGCACTCAGACACCAATTGTACAGAAGCACCGAGGACACGGAGTGCAAGCAGGCTCTGAGGCACCAAGGTGTCAAAGCACCGAGTGCACCAAGGCTTTGAGGCTCTGAAAGGAATAGAGCACTGGTGCACTAAAGTATTGGGGGCACCATGACCGAGGCTTCATAGCCCTGAGGGTGCCGAAGCACCGAGGGTGGCGAGCACTGAGGGCGTGTCCTCTGAGTGCACCAGGGGCAGGTGGTTATCGATGTGCTGGGGCGTAGAGGTACGGAGAGTCTTAGCACCAAGGGCGCCGAAGCACCGAGGCACAGAGGCTCTGATGCACCAAGGGCATGTGTACTGAGGGCAGCAGGGGCGCCAAAGCACTGGCCGAGACAATCCAGCAGAGTTGACCCAACAGCAGGACATGCAGAGCTAGGCAGGAGAGCAACAGCAGTTGCAGCTGGGTTAGAAAGCAGTCTGCAATGCAGTGCAATTTGTAGACTGGTGAAAGAAAGAAAGATTTAACGAAGCGCAGTTGCACAGCGGTTATAGCTCAATTCACAGAAGCAGAGTTTCTGATTCCAGGGAAGTGGCAAGCTGACATCCAGCAATGTAAAATATTGCAGGGGAAATCCTACTAGAGCTCTTTCATACAGACTCAGTCACAGTAACTGGTCAGCTTAGTACCTTACCTTACCACAGTGAGAAATAAAAGTGGAACTGAACTCAGCGGAGTGACTGTTTGTTCCTTCAGGAGGCGGGACCGAGGATGTCACTCCTCAGAGGGGCCTATCGGCATCTCTGATATAAAATGCTCAGTAGGCATTTCCCAAAAGTACTGTTGGTGGTCGCCTTCAAATTGAAAGGGATCCAATTTACCAGATACCACAATCTGATATCACTGAATACCTTATTTATGATAACAGTGACATTTTCTACACCTAAAAAAGGGCAACTGTTTAACAATTAAGAAGAATACATGTTTTATATTCACAGATATTAAACAAAGTGACAGAATGATACATTTCTACAATTTCTACAAAAATGGTCACAATACAACAGGTTTATCTGGATCTAGAGAAATATAACTTTTCAGATTATGCTGTAGCTGTGTGGCCAAAGGGTCCGTTAAGTCACCCTAAGCCGTGCATCATCTGTATTAGAAGCTACTCGATGCAGGGAGCTGGCGAATCACATCAGGGTTCTCTCCTACCCCTTCTGATGTATGCCCAGTGCTTGTGTTTTGATGGACTATCAGCTTTATATTATACATTTAGAAATCACATAAAATGGATATGTTATTAAAAAGTAATTGCTGCTCTATGAATTATTAAGAGGGGGGTTTATGTTTATGTTTATTAGACAAGTAAAAACACACAAGCATATGTTGAGAAAAGCAGTATTTAACTAAATTGTAAATGAATACAGCTTTTTAAATTTATGGACAGAATGATCTATTCTGGACACACACACACACACACACACACACACATATATATATATATATATATATATATATATATATATATCTAGATTATATATATATAAGATAACTATATTTAACTAGGTTTTCATATTTATGATACTTTCTTTTGTAGCTAGCTAGCATGATAATAAATGCATGGCTTGGAACCATTTTTCGTTAATTAGAGTCAATCAATCCAAACTTTGCTTACTTACTGGTGTGAAACAGGAGTATAATGAGCAGAAATAAGCAAGATGATTGTGAAACGCAAATTACAGCTTTTTAAAAAAGGCTTTACCCTTATCCTGTCTTTTATTGATGTTGGTACCTGTTGAGTTATTGTAAGTGTGACCTCATCCATTTTGATAAAATATTTTTGTGGCTCTATGCTGGTTTGTACAGTATTCACATAATCAAAAGTCCCATTCTACACTAGCCAACATGCTATCACGCTAACCTACTGTAGTGTTGTTTTGCTATCAGTTTTTGATTGTCGATATATGTCACTTTCAATTTGTTCTCTTTGTCTGTGTATTTTAACAGTGCTTCATTGGTTAATTTAAACTATTCACTTATGTTGACTGGGCCTCTAATATGTACAGCTATGGCCAAAAGTTGTTTTTATTAAATGATGTCTCAATTTTAGGATTGAGACATCATTTAATAAAAACAAACTCTATGAACATAATTAGATATTTTATTTAACATCATGTAATCAAAGAAACAAGAAAATTATATCGCAGAAGTCTACTGAAAGCCATAATAGTAGTATAGTATTTCATGTTAAAATTTTGAAATGTCTAGTTTTTTCAATTCTTGTCAGTTTTTCGTTAAGTGTATGAAAAACTACAAAGTGGTATGCAATTCAATATTCTAGTGTAACATTATTCAAAAGGTTTCATTTGACTTTCATAAGCAACATTTAGTAAGTAAAAAAGCGTAACGCAAAACTTTTGGCCATAGCTGTATGTTTACTTAACATATTGTTGACTCACTGGCTTTGCAATACAACTTGAGAAGTAGAGTGTTAAGCAAATAATTAGCAAATATTTTTTTCTGGGTATTATTAGTGTACAATACATTAAAATATGAACAAGGAAACCAAAACAGAACGAAGAATCAAATGTAGTACTGGATGTTAGCAATTATACTAATATAATCTGAGCATTGTTAAAGAAGCCAAGTGGTTTACATGCAGTGGGGTTGCAGGACTGTAGACTGGATGGTACAACAGATGGAGCTGAATGCATCATTCTTGCACCTGCAGCGTTCCCTGTTTATATGCTCTGTTCAGCTTTACCTGTCATATGCTATCTTATTAAAATGACAGTAAGCTTCTCCAGACAGATGTGTGACTAAGCTTCTAATTTTGTCAGGAGTTTTAAAAAACAACAACAAAAAACAGTTTACTAATTCTACCTTTTGGACGCCAGACTTTTGTCTAC
>NC_054536.1:80637319-80657319 GCF_017654505.1 Polyodon spathula | reverse complement strand
TTTACATGTTTAAGATGATTTTTATCATTACAACAAAGTCTGAATATGTAATATGTAATTTATAATAGCCATCTGTATACTGGCAATTTTAGCAATCTGGCGCGAGTTCTTGATTTTATTAATGGCACCACTCTTCTTTTGGGGTCTTTAAAAAGTACAAAGTAATAACACAAATAACCGTGGAAGAAAAAAATTGGCTTTTGATGCAGAAAGTCTTTGTTTTTTTGGTGTACTTAAAGATGTATTTAATCCTACGGTTAATTGTTTTCTGATAAAGTAGAATGCACCGCAGGATAATGACAGCGTTTTTGTACATAGGCATTAATGTATTTTATTTTAATGTAAAGTAAAACATAGTGGTAACTTTAGATTATTTTTTTATTAGATCTTATTAAAGGTGTTAATCCACTTTTTTTTAAGTATGTATTTATTTTGTATATCTGTATATTCAAGTAAAAAGATAGAATGCCCGCACACTTATGAAGCTCTACAATTTGTATTAATTTTAATTAAAAACACCATGCCATCAGGTAAAATCAACGTTTCAATCTACAAAAAATCTTCATCTGTTTTGGACCAATCTGTGTCCTGCACCTTTGTGATTAGTGTGATTTTTGTGCGTATAAACATTTTAGATTTCTGACTGAAGCAGTTTAACACATAGAATAGAATAAATAACCCTAAAAGTTACTTTGAAAATCACATTTGGGTATTAAAAAATATATAACTAGGGTCACTCTTTACTGGCACCCTTCAGAGAGCAGGCTTTTGAAAAGGTTAAAATAATAATAATAAAAATAAACTTTGATAAAAACATTTTTTTTTTTTTTTTTTTTTGTCATTTTATGCAGCATTATCATTAAATAACACTGTGTAACAATTTTTTTTTTTTTTTTTGTTCCTGGGTAGTAAGTGTTATTTCCTAATTGCTTATGCCGCAAAAGTATAGAAAATGGCTATTATTCCCCACAAACTTTGCTTTTGTGACCAGGACAGTGATATTTCAAAATATCACTATTTCCAATGGGAAAACGGGCAAATGTGTGTCTTTTCGTCAGAAAAAAACAACATTTGAATCCAAAGTAACATGTATTTTTACTAAAGTAATACAAAAATGATTACAAAAGATTTAGAAGTGAGTAGTTTTTCGAGATGTACGATTATACTGTATTTACAGTATATTTCTAAATCTCGAAAAACTACTTACTTCTAAATCTTTTGTAGTCATTTTTGTATTACTTTAATATAAATACATGTTAATTTGGATTCATATGTTGTTTTTTTTCTGACTTTATGTGAACGAAAAGACGCACATTTTCCCATTTTCCCATTGGAAATAGTGATATTTTGAAACATCACTGTCCTGGTCACAAAAGCAAAGTTTGTGGGGAATAACAGCCATTTTCTATACTTTTGAGGCATAAGCAATTAGGAAATAAGACTTACTACCCAGGAACAAAAATTGTGTTACATAGTGTAATTGCATGCACTTATCATAGTTTTTGTTATTTGGTATTTTTTAAAAGTCGTTACAGTATAAGGACAGCTGTGCCATAATTTTTATTTAATTCTAAGGTTAATAGTTTGATATAGGCTGAAATCAGATGTAAAAGGGGCAAATGCATCTCAAGTGGAACATTTCATTCTAGCTCAGAAGAGGATTTACCTTCTACAGCATTTAGTGTACACTCAAAACATAACAA
This sequence comes from Polyodon spathula, assembly GCF_017654505.1. NCBI lineage: Eukaryota > Metazoa > Chordata > Actinopteri > Acipenseriformes > Polyodontidae > Polyodon > Polyodon spathula. Next base: position 80,655,616 of record NC_054536.1, on the reverse strand, counting down.
TTATATATAAAACTAAGACAACCCCTTGTTCCGTGCTTATTTTGTCAATTTCGATATCAAGCTAATGTTTCTAATGTGTTTTTTTTTAATCTCTATAGGCAGTTGTTGGACACTCAATACATTGCACCCTATATAATTGATTTAAGTGGAAGAGGAAGCTTTGACAAAAGAAAAATGGAAAGTTGTGCTACATCTTTAGGCAACTGTAACTCTAGAGACAGAGAGGCATGGCCCAAAACCACAAGTCTAGTTGAGACTGTTGACCCATTAGATCACAGACTTAAAGCGCTGCAGCTAGATTAGCATGTTACACAGCTGCCTCAATGACTCACTTACTTTTCAGTCTGGTTTTAACCAACAGTTACATAAGCAACAGAGTGCCACCACCCCTTACATGCTTATACACCGCTAGGGTTCACTCCCATTCCCACAACACAGTTAGCAATTGTGTCACCCCTGGACAATAACACTGTTTCTAGGACATTAGTGTCTCTGTTGTACGAAACTCCTGGTGCCCAAGATGTTTGCTGGAATTGGTAAGCAACAACCAGAAGAATGGCTTTAATTGGTGAAGCTTTATAAAGAAGCATCACAAATGACAAACACTTAGTTACTGCCCTCCCTCTAAGTACTGTCATGAATGCAGTTCAGTGGTCTTTTTAGGGCAGTGTTTCCCCATGCCCAGATTTGTTGCCTGTAGGGTAAGTGAGTTCAACAAAGCAGAGTGACAGATCTTGTCACTGACCAACACTCATCTGACTAGACTAATTTTACACAAGTGATGAGACAGACTCCAGATAGAAGTGCATTAGATAACTCCAATTGCCAACACAGAGGCCACAGATGAAGAGCAGCCTGTGGTCTTCAAGGGCCATGCTAGATTAGCTGGCCATCAATGAATTCAGTTCCAGTGTGAGAAGTCAATGACAACCAAACAAAGGCACCAAGGAACCATTGGCAAACTCAGACCACAACATTGTCTCATTTGAAAAGCTAAGGTTTACAATTTTAGAAAGGCAAACTATGAAGGTATGTAACAGAGACTAACAGAAGCAGATTGGAGTAAAATAGAGAAAACAACCACAGAAAAAGGATGGCTGTTTTTTTTTTTAAATGTATTAGAGGCGCAAAACAATTGCATCCCAAAAGTAGACAAATCTAAATCTAAAAAAAATGGTCCAAATGGTTTAATAGATCAATTAAAAAAAATATTCAGAGAAAAAAGGCACAGCATTAAAAAGGTACCAAAAAGAAAGTACACGAAAGAGTACTTAGAACTACAAGCACAAGTCAAAAAGGAAGTTAGAAAGGCCAAGAGAGAGAATTGCTAAGGGGGCTAAAACCAATTCCAAAATGTTTTTCCAATATTATAACAGCAAGAGAACATTCAAAGAGGAGATTAAATGTTTAAGAGATACAAATGGCAAAATCATAGATGAAGAAAAACAAATACCAAATATATTAAATGATTACTTTTCACAAGTTTTTACAAAGGAGGATACGGGCAACATGCTGGACCTGCTCCTATCCAGTTTTAAATAACTTTAGCATAACAGAGGCAGAAGTGTTAAAGAGCTCTTAAAATAAACAAATCCCCTGGGCCAGATGAGATCCTCCCAATAGTACTCAAAGAAATGAAAGAAGTAATTTACAAACCGCTAACCAAGATCATGCAGCAGTCTCTTGACACAGGGGTGGTACCAACAGACTGGAGAATTGCAAACATAATACCGATCCACAAAAAGGGAGACAAAACTGAATCAGGTAACTACAGACCAATAAGCCTGACTTCTATTATAACTTATGGAAACTACAATAAGATAAAAAATGAAAAATTAACTATATGGTACCAGTATCCTGGGAGACAGTCAATATAGTTTTAGGAATTGTAGATCGTGTCTAAATAACCTGCTTGATTTTTCTGAGGATGCAACATCGACAATGGATAATAGCAAAGCATATGATATGGTTTATTCAGATTTCCAGAAAGCTTTTGACAAAGTCCCGCATAAAAGATTAATCCTCAACACAGTAGGGATTCAAGAAATTGCATGCACATAGATTAGGGAGTGGTTAACATGTAGAAAACAGAAAGTACTGATTACAAGAGAAACCTCAAAATGGAGTGAGGTAACACAGGGATCAGCATTCAGTCCTCTGCTATTCTTAATCTACATTAATGACTTAGATTCTGGTGTAGTAAGCAAACTTGTCAAATTTGCAGATGACAGAAATAGGAGGAGTGGCAAACACCATTGCAGCAGCAATGGTAATTCAAAATAATCTAGACAGCATTCAGAACTGGGCAGACACATGGCATTTTATAAAGAAAAGTGCAAGATACTGCATGCAGGAAAAAAAAATGTTCATTATAAATACCATATGGGAGATACTGAAATTGAACAAGGAATCTATGAAAAAGACCTAGGAGTTTATGTTGACTCAGAAATGTCTTTATCTAGACATTGTGGAGAAGCCATTAAAAAAAGGCCAAGATGCTCAGATATATAGTGAAAACTAAAAAAAGCGAACAAGGGTAATGTAACAGTTAATCATTAAACAGTTCTAGCTACTGTGATGTATTTTTTTTTTTTTTTTATCTATGATCTTTTGTTGCTTTTGTGCATTTTCATTTGCAAGTGAACTGTGACATTGGGCTTTATCAACCACTATATTCTGCAATTTTGAATACTAACTTGGGATACTATTTTAATTCTGGAAACTGTGTTGTTGGATTTTTTTGATCTTTTGGTTTTGCAAAATTGCATTACTTTTTATGTTTTACGCAGTTTGTGCATGGATAACTGTAGCAAAGTGGTGAGTAGATACAGGTGAATGCAGTGCAGAGCGGATTAATCATACAGACAATTGCTTTCAGGTGCAAGAGTGTTTTATTAATTAATGACAATGTCCAGAGCCTGAAGGTAAACACCTGTAAATAATAAATGTTGTTGGAGTGATACAGCGGCGTGTATTACTCGTAACTGTAATCCCTGGGTTTGAGCTGCAACCAAACAGTCCAGGTTTTACAAATACCAAATAACCACAAAACACAAGCACAAGACAGTGAGTGATATTACATGCTAGTGATGCAATTTTACAGTTCTCTGTGAAATGTAAGGGTGAAAGTGATGTCCGGGTTGATGCTGGCTTGTGCTACATCTCCGGATCGTGTTAATTGGAGTCTATTGAGACAAACAACTGTTATAGCAGACACTAACAAACTCAAAACAATACATCCCATCAGGATGATAACGGTAATAATAATCCCTCCATTCATCTATTATCATTCCGCTTCTCCTGGTGAGGGTCGCGACAGCAGCAAGCTGAGTAGGGAGGACCAGACTTCCCTTTCCCCAGCAACAGATTCCAGCTCATCTTGGGGGATTCCCAGGCGCTCCCAGGCCAACTGTGAGATGTAATCCCTCCAGCGTGCCCTGGGTCGGCCCGAGGTCTCCTCCCAGTGAGGCATGCCTGTAAGATCTCCAAAGGAAGCCTTACCAGGTGCCAGAACCACCTCAACAGGCTCCTCTCAATCCGGAGGAACAACGACTCTACTCAGAGGCTCTCCCAGATTGCTGAGCTCCTCACCCTATCACGGAGAGTGACTCTAGCAACCCTGCGGACTAACGGCATTTCAACCACTTGTACCCGCGATCTCATCCTTTTGGTCAATACCCAAAGTTCATCACCATAGATGAGGGTGGGAGCGTAGATCCAATTGTAAACCGAGAGCTTTGTCCGAAAACTCAGCTCCCGCTTCACAACCACAGACCGATACAGCGTCCGCAGCACCGCAGAGGGTAATTAAAAAAATAATAAAATAAAAAATACACCTGGCAGTCATGGAATACACCAGTGACGGCATCACTTTTGCGCTGTTTGCTCCAATGACAATCAATAAATTGGTAGAAAAAGAAGCTGCATCGGCTCATATTTGAAAGGCTCCCGAAAGCGAAAAAAAGTTAAACCGTCACGCTGAGGTACAGAACACTAAAAAAAAATAGAAATGAATACCACCAAACAGCTGGGCTGTTAAATATTTTAATGACAGGCTGTTTGAAAAAAAAATTACATACTGAATTCACACAACTAATAAAAAAAGAGCTAAATAATATCCTTAGAGATTTTTATGGCACAGTCCGAAACTGTAATGGCAAGCAATACGAAATCAGCAGCTATGTTGAGGGCATGGTTACCGTGTATATTGTCACTGCTTGGTTGGTTGCTATGCTTCATACCTAACAACATACCAAGCCGTGACAATATCCATGGTAACCCATGCGCTCTCGTACCAAAATGCTTTATTATATTGCAGTACTTAAAATCTTCATAATGATGCCAAAAAGTGTATGACATTTTATGTATTTCCTTTGAGAGCTGTCAAATTGGTAAATCCAGAGAAAATATTAAGATAAATGGCAGAGCTGTATGAATTGAGACTTATAAAAACAATTCACAGTACATATATAATACATATGAAAACCATGGCAGCCAGCTGTACCTGATGCTTTTTTAATATACTGGTATAGTCAGAAATGCACACCCCTCACCCTGATTCTGTGAATAACAGCCATTTGTCATTGCCACTTACTACAACAACAGACCTAACACTGTAAAGATTGTTTTGAATGATGCTGGACCTTTTTTCTCTCTTTTTAGATGTGTAAAGTATAAAAAGGCAAGGTCCTAAAAAAGTGTAAAGACTCCAACAAACCGTTTATCCAGCTAAGCTACCCAGCCCCAAAATGTTTAATTTAAAATATGTTGATAAATGAAGTATCTCTTTAGGTAATAAATGAAGTATCTCTTTAGTTATCCTTTGTCAGCAACATTCATTTTAATGGAAAGTGAGTTTACAGGGTTACATGATTGAACTACTGAGCCAAGTCAGTGTTGGCAAATGATGGGCTAAATTATTGATGTTCCACACTAATGAACTCTGATGAGAAATAAAACATAGACATTATATTTCAACTGGTTCCTAATTATTTTTGTACTTTAAAAGCAATTTTTTCTTGTTACCAAAATGTACAAGTTCTGCCTACAGGAAGCAAGTAACAATATTATTTAGCAATTTATTAGTTTTTTTCTTGTTGTTCAAATCACATATATCATACTCTTGCCTAAATATTTAAATAGTTTTTTTTTTTTTGTATTTCTAAATGAAAGCTTTGTTTGATTGAAAGGTTCAAACTCTGTGAAGAAGCAGTGCAATTGAGGATGTTAAAAGGAAAAACACTTGTCACATGATAACTATAACTCGAGGGTACTCCAAGTTGACAGACAAGTGTCTCTTGTACGTATAGTAAAAAAAAAAGCTGTAATCTCCTTTTACTCTGGGTGCTCACTATACTGTAGTTTAAACTTAAATATAGTTAAGTTAGTGAATTAGCACATCTGTAATAAAGATAAATAACCTCCCTAACAAATAATTTTGGTGTATTGTGTGTATATCAATTTGCATTTCTATGCACATGTTTGATGCTGTAACTCTTTGAGTCTGTATCACTTAGAACATGTTTTGTGAATGGTAATGCAGCTTATAGAATGTGATACATATTATCCCCACAAAAAATACCATAACAGTTTTTAGTGCAGGTATTTACCTGTTCTGTGAAAAACACACAAGGCTGACAGAGCAAGGGTACAGTTATAAATGTTATCAAGCAAATACAGTCAGTGCCAAGGTTGTCAAACTCTTGATGGCATGACTCACCCTGCATTCTACAACATATGTGCTTTCATTTGGTGAGCCACTGTGCAGACATTATTTAGAAAAGCCAGTTGTCGTTCCTTTTCATCCACATCATGTCCCATTCCCATTCATCCACATCATTTGCACACCTGCCTAATTCATCAACATATATTGCTCACATATCTACAAATTGACATTTATAATATTTTATGGAAATGCCATTTTATGCCATTTTATATGATTTGAAATTATTTGAGAAAATCAAACAGGTTATTGTATAGAAAATGAACGGTAGTTTATTTTTTTAAATTATTCTTTTTGTTTTACCTTCAACTAAAATATTGTTTTGTAGATCACAGGAGTTTTCACTGTTTTATATAATGCAATGTTAAGTTAAAGGTAGTAAATTCTGTAATAGTATGTACAGTACAGACAGATTTTTTTTTTGTGAGGACGGGGGGGGGGGGTCTTGGGTCGTGTAAATCCGATGCAATAAATGATTCAGTTGCAAAAAGCCTTTCATTTTCATCTCTACAAAGATCAATTTATAAAATTACAATTATAATAAATAGAATTAATTAGATATGTTGAACAATTACCGTGTTTATACTTTGTTTCTGATGGGTAGCTTAATTAGAGATTCAGGAATAATGCCTAGGATGGCTGTAACTTATCAACTTAATAGCTAAAGACTGGCCAGATACTTCATGAAACATTTTTTTTACATTTTTTTTTTTTTATCTCAGTCTCTTTGAATTTCATTAAGGAAGTTTAACCGATAACTTAAAGAAGAAACGTTTCAAGTTTTATAACCAAATTGGAATTGTACAGGAATAAGGGAACTGCTTGCTGAGGATTATTTTATGTAAAACTATACCATATCAAAGGTTTTTGATAAATTAAATAATCTATATTTTCCCAAAATTAAGAAAAGGGGATTTAAATGGACTTTCAATATATTAATAACCTTTCATAGTGGACCACCATCACAAAGCACTTTACAAGATACAAGACTAGGGGGTGTGAACTATGCATCAGCTGCAGAGTCACTTACAGCAACATCTTGCCTGAAAGATAAGTAACTCAGGGTCACACAGTGAGTGGCTGAGCCAGGATTTGAACCCGGGACCTCCTGGTTACAAGCCTGTTTCTTTAACCACCAGACCACACAGCCTCCTACAACAAAGCATGACTGTGGTGTTAGAAATGTATGACAGTTTAGATTTATAAAACATGACCCTACACAAATACGCCGCCTTTTAAAAATGACAGCGCATCACAATTGCATGAAGCAAAGAAGCTGTCTTTTTAAGAAGCCACCAGAAGCTAGATCTGGAAGTAATTCATGGATTGTGAAAAGGTGTTTCTATGGATAGCTTCTTGGACAATCTTAAAGGCCACTGGTAACGGAGGAAGGGGTAACTAATCTCACTCTTAAAAATTTAATTTAAGGTCCCTATCAATTATCATGAAAAGCAGGCAGATAAAAACAAAAAGGCTACACCTTTTTATTTTCTGTAATGAGTGTGTATTGATTTTTTTAAATCTTTGGTCAATGTGAGCCACAGGCACAAAGCAAAACAGAAACATTAAAACTGCAAAAGTTCCATACTGGAATTTCATGTTTATTATTAAAGTTACAGAAAAATTAGGGAGCATGTTCCTTTAATGCTTCATCTCACCCTAAATCTAATTTCTTTTGAATAAACAGTTTGGTGCTATCTTTTTAAAGCTCCCCTGAACATCACCCACCTGCACACTTCCTATTTCCTGGCTGTTTTTATGAGAAAGGGCCTGAAACGTAGTCAGTCCAGCTTGGCTGTGGAGGCCATGTTGTTCGAAGTACTTCACCACTGCCCTGTGCATCCTCCTCTGCAACAAAGAAAGCTGAGGGGGAAAAAAAAAATAAGTCAGCAGGGCAGGAGAGGAAATTAATGGCAGTGTTCAAGAAGAATGATGGAGAGAAATAGAGAAAGCAGTCAATAGCCCATTCTGCAGTGTACGGGCCTGACAGGAATTTCACAGTCTCTCAGTTTTTCAGCCCACTCATGTGCATTCATCAGAATCCAGTCACATCTGGCTGCCAGGATGGGGGGTTAATTTTCTCTAAATGCTTCAGTAGTTTTGTTCTAGCTGAGGCAAACTCTGTGACTGCAAAGCTGATGAGTAAAATATTTCTACTTCACCCAGTTTAACTTCAAACCGATAGCCTCAGGACATATTGTACGTCTCCTTTTTTTTAAACACATACATAGAGATACATGACCCGCACAAAACAAACAAACAAAAATCTTTCAGATCCCTTTGAAAGACATGTTGTTGTCTGCCTCATTTTAGCACAAAGTTTTAAGTGCAGGTTTAAAGACTGACAGAAGCTTTTGCTTTTCTTCTCCTCCTTATAGAGCTTATCATAGCTTGGCAATGTGTGCTTCAGAGCATGACAAAACTAAAGAGAATTAACTCAGCCATCAACTGCTGAAGGAGAAAAATAACAAGAATTTTCTAAATAGCACTCCTATTAATCTACCTAGCTAAAGCATTTAAAAGGGCTACTAGCTATACATCCTCCAAGTAGGTATGCAAAATATTGTCTAAATTAAAAAAGATACACAGTTTCACACTAATGATATACATTTAACCTTTTGTTTCATTCTATTTATGTTCTGTGAAGCTGGCAATGTTTTTTTTTTTTTTTTTTTCTATGAGGTGCATTAATTGTTTTAGCAAGACTATATCATGCTAAATAAAAAATAAAAAAATAAAAACCTTTCATGTCAAATCTGATATTAAATAGTACAAGATTAACTTTCTGTGGCTTTTTAAAAATCTGGCAACACATTTTTTGTTACTACATGCTTCTGTGCTAATGTCGCCAGCTAAATTGTAGAAACTGCTGTATTCAGCATGGAACTAGAAAAGGTATGCAGTGTGCACATAGAGAATCATCATTATTATAGCTGGTACGGTGCCAATGGAAAGTCTACACCCCCCTTGAACTTTTTTTCACATTTTGTTGTGTCAAAAAATTATATATTAAAAATAAATACAAAAATACATAATTGGATAAGTCTCCACCCCCCTGAGTTAATACTTGATGGAAGCACCTCAAGCAGCAATTACAGCCGTGAGTCTGTTGGGATAGGTCTCTTCCAACTTTGCACACCTGGGTTTGTCAATATTTGACCATTCTTCTTTACAAAACTGTTCAAGCTTTGTCAAGTTCTTTCGGGAGGGTTGATGGACAATCTTCAAGTCATGCCACAAATTTTCGATTGGATTTAGGTTGGGCTCTGACTGGGCCACTCAAGGACATTTACCTTTTTGTTCCTTAGCCACTTCAGTGTAGCTTTGGTTGCGTGCTTTGGGTCGTTGTCATGCTGAGAGGTAAATTTCCGTCCCAGTTTCAGCTTTCTTGCAGAGGGCAACAGGTTTTCCTCAAGGACTTCTCTGTACTTTGCTCCATTCATTTTCCCTTCTATCCTGACAAGTGCCCCAGTCCCTGCATATGAGAAACATCCCTGTAACATGATGCTGCTACCACCATGCTTCACAGTAAGGATGGTGTTCTTCGGGTGATGTGCTGTGTTGGGTTTGCACCAAACATAACACTTTGCTTTTAGGCCACATGGGTACAGAATCTCCTGAGTGTTTTTTTTTTTTTGCATACTTCAAAATGGGATTCAAGGTGGGCTTTCTTGAGTAATGGCTTCCTTCTTGCCACCCTACCATACAGGCCAGATTTGTGGAGTGTTTAGGATATTGTTGGCACATACACATTTTGACCAGTCTTGGCCATAAAAGCCTGTAGCTCTTGCAAAGTTGCCATTGGACTCTTGGTAGCCTCTCTGATCAGTCTCCTTCTTGCTCGGTCATCCAGTTTGGAGGGACGGCCTGATCTAAGCAGAGTCTTGGTGATGCCATACACCTTCCACTTCTTAATAATCGTCTTGACTATGCTCCAAGGGATATTCAAGGCCTGTGATATTTTTTTATACACATCCCCTGATCTGTGCATTTCAACAAGTTTTTCCCAGAGTTCTTTTGAAAGTGCCTTGGTGTGCATGGTTGAGTCTTTGCTTTGAAATGCACTACCCAGCAGAGGGAACCTACAGGAACTGTTGAATTTATCCTGAAATCATGTGAATCACTACAATTTAATACAGGTGGAGGTCATTTAACTTGGTGTGTTATTTTGAAGGCGATTGGTTATCCCTGAGCTAATTTATGGTTTGTAAACCCAATTCACATAGCAACATCAGGGGCATGGTATTCTGCTAGAGTCCATATGGGATGTAGAAATGCAGAATGGTGCAGCATTAACTCAAAGTTTACTATGCTATAATTACTCATATGGCTGAAAGAACTAAAAATTCAACAGTCTCTCTGTCTGTCTGACTAGTCTTAAAGCATGCCATAAAATGTAATTCATTCACAATTATTCATAAGCTTTCTTGCATTATTGCTCTACTTAATAGCAAACACATCAATTACAAAATAGCAGATGACTTCTGCTACAGTGTGATGTTATTCCAGTCTTGGTAAAACATGCAAAATTTTGTATTGAACTCATCTATTTATTTGTATCACTTTATATATTACTAATTACATTCCTCGTATACTTTTCCCCATACTGCACACAGAATAAGGATCAAAATCAATACACTAAAATAAGTAATTGGGACTATTAGTATTGTTGCAAGATTACATTTAATAATCAAGTGTGTTAGACCATGCTGTCTATTCAATTGACCTAAAGTTTGGCAAATCTAAATACAACTGTCCTTTAAATAACAAAACCGAACCCTCTCTAGTATTTAGATCAGCCACTGTTTCAATCTCTTGAGACTATGATGCCTTACAATAAGCATTCGATTTTAGGCAAAAGAAAATAAGTTTTAGGGCTTACGTAAAAACCACATACTGTAGTTAATTAATAAGAGGCTGTAATAAATACATATTGTATGAGTACTTTATCACGGAACAGCTGTATTCAAAATATTTACCGTGGTAAGTTAACAGATTAAAAGATTTATTTTTTATTTCATTTTTTTTACAGAAAACCAAAGGTTGATGTTAAAAAGCTTAAAATAAATAAATTGGGGGTTTGTTCTGTAGTATGTTTTACAGAAAATGTTGCAAACATAGTATATGCTTTGTAATATGGGTTCATATTAGACAGGTATCAGATTCAGAATCCATTGGCTAGAAGCTAAAAGCAACACATACAAATATTTGAATAATATTTGATATTTGAATACAAATTTAAATACAACAAATGTAACATTGATGCATTTAAAAGCCATTTCTGCTAGGTCAACACAGTATTGCATCAGCTATTCTAACTGAACATTAAAAAAATGGCTCATTTCTATTCAACAAGGAATGGATGTGGATATATCAGAACTATATAACCTTCACTAATTCTGGGGATATTGTCGACCTTTAACTTAATTTGGATATGCTGTATAAATGACGAAAATTGGTGCAAAACCGCTCTTCTGTAAAAATTACTGAATTTGTTAGAAGAAAAGAAAATCAGACTTTGATCAGAACCATGGCAAATCCTGTCCACAGGACTTTTGCATGTGCTTTTCCAGTTGATACCCTTCATGTAGTCAGATGAGGAATTGTGCTGTTTGTCTTAGTGGAATACATAATATGCTCATCTTATTTAAGGGTGAAACTAGCACTAAAATATATCTTACTAGTTTTTTTTAACACTGAATTCAAACATATAGCTCAAAGTATGTTTTCAAAGTGGAATACACTTAAAGGAATGTAAGGCAGGTGTACTCTACCCTACACTCAATGGCATACATGTGTGCACCAGGCAAGTCCGTCTAATTCTCTTTACTCAAGGTCAGTTTAAAGCCTCTCAATTTAAACCACTGTAATCACATGTGCTTGCTTTCTACTACACTGTATTAACAACCCGCATGTATTAAACTGCACTGGTCTTTGCGCTGTGTAATTTGTTATTGGTTTTAACATATATTTGATCAGAATAAACAGCCTTAGTCACAGTTAGATGTGGGTGAATAAAGCAATGGTTTTTATTTTCTTTCTCTTTGTATCTCTTTGCACAGTCACCTCTGAATCTTCAGTAACAACACAAGAGGAATTCCACATTAGTATTGACAATATATACACAATAATAACACAGCATTTACATAACCCAAATGTTACCTCTTTTCATTTATTTCTTTAACATTGCAATAGGACATGAATTTATAAGTTGACAAGATGTGTAAGTCCTTAACTGGGACAGTATGGAAATATTGTGAATAACTTCCAACTTCCAAACTATAGGGAAGCTCTGGGTTTTTATTTTCACTTTGGCAATGTTTGATCTAATATCGAATTGAAAGTGAATGCAGAGACTCCTGTTGATATTCAGAGTGGAATATTTTACTTTCAAAAACTTTTTTTGTGAACAAAGGTATATTATTGCTTTGTAATTTCATTTCTACACAAGCATAGTTATTACATTACACAGCAGCAATTCAATAATATCAAATTATGAAATTCTATTTTATTGCTCTAGTCCCTTTTCTGTCTAAGAAACTGCACCTTCTCTCTTTGATTTCTACTTTCCATCTATGTCTATCTCTATCTCTGTGCTATCCTTCAATGTCCAATCTGCAAACCAGGCCCTTCCTGTATGAAAACATTTAATATCTCAATATTTATATTTATTAAATGGTTTCTTCATAGAATCAATTTTTTTCAAAATATTTAATTTCTTACCATTTAATATGACATGGTATTTGTTCTGTATTTTTTTTCTATTGCAGTTTCTTCTTCAATCATTAGTGTGTCACGATTAATAGATACTAGGCATTTTTGCAGCCATTTTCTACTATAAAACTATTACTATTACATGATGATGCAGTGTGTTAAATAGCCTATCTTTTGACTGTGTGCAATAAATGAAGTCCACTAAATCAGCTTTTCTGAGTTTTGTTTAGAAGCCAACCTGTTTACACAAACAGGAATTTCCTTCTGAATTAGTTATTAGGTAAAAACTGGTAAACAGTAATCCACGCAGGCAAACCCTTTAAGTTTCTCTGAATAGTTATATCTCCAAATTCCCCCTTTAACATGATGTAAGCTGATGGGTATCACTTAAAATGGAAAGAGACCTGTTAAAAACATGTTAATTTCATGATGAAATTTCCTGCCTATGAGCATGATAGAGCATCTTCTGACAATCTAAATTAGGCAACTACGCATTTTACGAAGGCTAATTTCTTTGCTGGAGTTTATTTTTTGAGTCAACAGTATAGGCTCTTGGCCATAGTTAGTTCTAAAGGAAAGCCAGTCCCAAGGAGAAAAAACAGTCTTGAAAATGTATTGTGAGGTTTGCCTTAAATATCCTATAATAGCATTTAGTCACTCTAGGTCTGGTAAGAATGCCTTCTTAAATGGATGTGATCAGTTCCATATTGAGACAATCAGAGTACATGAAACCAGTAATGCTCACATGGCATGTGTGTCATAGTACAATCAGGAGATAAAAAAAAAAAAAAAAACAACTGAAAATGCTGCTATGGTCACAGTGCGTACTTTCAGTTCCACAGTCTATGGGGCAACCCTTTATTGTGCAGGCAATGCACAAACTAAAAGAGGAGGAAAAGAAGAGATTAACAGTGCTGTTTAACAATTTCTACCTGATTGCTAAACAAGGTAAACCTCTATTAGACATGAAATTCCTATACAGATCAATGGAGAAGGCTGGCATAGATTTAGGAAACAGTTAGACCAACAGAAGGAAAGCCTCTGGATTTATTAGGTGTGAGACAGATGTCCTTAGACGTGACATGAAGGTGATAGTTAGAGGATCAAGGTTCATCTGTATTGTAGCTGACAGGAGAACAGATAATGCCATCATTGAACAGGAAACTGTGCTGGTTAGGGCTGTCAATGGAGGAAAGCCCTATACAGGAGTGGTGTTCCACTGATTCATTGTGTAACCCTGAGCAAATTTCCTTGTGCTTCGTCTTTCGGGTGAGATGCTGTTGTAAGTGACTCTGTAGCTGATGTATAGTTCACATGTCCTAGTCTCGTATCTTGTAAAGTGCTTTGTGATGGTGGTCCACTATGAAAGGTGCTATATAAAAAGAAAGAAAAGACTACTAAAGAAGGATATCTCATTTTTGCTCCCATTCCACAGTGTAGCTCACAAGCTTCAGCTGGCAATTCTTGCAGTGAAAACCTCACCTTACATTGCTCAGTTTAAAGAAACTATGAAGTGTTTTTTTTACATTTTATTGGAATAGCCCAAAATGAAGAAGAGATGCAAAACAAATAGCAAGGGTTAAAGATGAAAATTGTGCCAACTCCATGTGAAATGGATCTCAAGAAAAACAAGATTCTTGGATGCCATGCAGAAAAACCTGCAGGTTGTGGTTTTGCATTTGGGCCAAGTTGACAGTAGCAGTGATGAATCAGCAACTAAGGCAAGGAAGTTCCTCGCTGAAGTCACTAGTGTCAATTTCATCAAAAAACTCAAATGTCTAAGAGATATTCTAGAGCCAGTATCCCATCTTTCAGAATTCTTTCTGTGTAATAATCTAATGTTGCTACATATCCAGCCTACAGTAGAGCAGTGTGCATTAAGGTTAGTAGAACCAAAGAATGACCCAGGTGTACGCATACAGCAGTTTCAGATGTACCACGCAGAGAAAAGTATGTTTGGAGATGATTCCGCTGATGCTTGAGAGATCAAGTAGTCTGGTCACTGCTCCCAAGCAACCAGGTTAACAAGGGATGCTAGATTTATTGACAAAGTGGTCAGAGTGTGTTTTCAGCCATGAATGTCAGCAAGCCAGCATTGTCATACACAGTCGAGACCGTGTCCTCAATCCAGTGCGACAGTCGCTGCTTCGAGGGGGGGCTGTCCTAGGGTCTGTATACTGTGGCAAACAAAGAGCTGGTCAGTATGACACAGAGCTCTTGTCCTATCCACGTAACACCTCAATGCCCTTACCAGGAAGTTCAATCTCCTATCCTCCTCTAAAGCAAACAGAGGTGGATGGAAAGACTCCAATTCAACAGACTGGTTCATGTGGAAGGCTGTGATCACCTTAGGGAAGAAAGTAGCATTTGTACGTAGTGACACCCTGCTGCCATCATCCCAGATACGCATACAGGAGCTGTATGCAGACAGTGCCTGAGCTCACTGACCCGCTTTGTGGAGGTGATAGCCAAGAGGAAGGCTGTTTAATAAGCAGATACTTCAACTCTATGAAGTGTATAGGCTTAAACTGGGCCATAGTGAGAGCCTCCAGCCTCCCATCTAGGCTCCATTCAGGAAGAACGTCCTTCTTAGGAGGACATAACCACCGAGCACCCTTCAGAAAATGGGTCACTAGTATATGAGCATCCGGAACATGCAGATATGGCTGCTAGGTAGACTTTCAACGTAGATGGGGATCGACCTGCGTCTAATTGATCTTGCAGCTATATCTGCAAAATAGTTGCTATAGGGCAACGTGGTAGAGTGTCCCACCCCTTTATGTTTATGAGTGTTTTATGTTGTATGTAGTGTGTTAATGTTGGTGTTTATACACAGGATATAAATATGGGTTACGAGCACAAGTGTTTAAAATGTATATTTGTATTTAGGCATGAGGATTGCACAGCACTTCACGTGCAGGTAAAATAATATGTAAGCACAGGGAACTGCACTTTTATTAATTCACGTGCAGTTGTACCGAGACTCCAGTTGAATGACTGATTAGCAATTGCGTCTCGGTTACGCTCATAAAAGCTGCATGTTTTCACACACTCTGGGTTGTGTGTTCGTGAGTGGAGAACGGGAGAGAGAAGTAGAGTAATAGTATAAACAATTGCTACAACGTGCTGGAAGTGCCAGCACGGTACTTGTTTGTTGGGTTCGTCCACATTTGTTTTGTCTGTGTGTTTGTTTGGCCAATGCGCTCTTTGTTTTGTGTGTTTTGTTTAAAACCTTTTGTTTGTGATTATTATTTACAATAAAACTGATTCACCGCCATTCCTCATTGTTTGGAGTCTGTATTTCTGGTCTGACTTCACCCCTGCAAAGCCATCCTGTTCACAGGCAATAATTGGGGTTATGACCTCTGGTCATGCACCAATTTTGAAAATACTTCCACTTATAGGTGATCAATGTTCCTATGGAGGAAGCCCTAGTGTTATGCAGTGTACTCACAACTGTGTCTGAGATCCCTAAGGCGGACAGACTGTCCCGTTCAGGGGTCAGACCCACAGTTGGAGTCTGCCCGGTCCTGGGTGCCAGAGGGTGCCACAGGGGGCAATGGGTCGACACTGCCGTGGCAAAGAGATCAACAAGCTTCACCACTTGAGGGTGCAGTCGCCATTCTGATGCGTGAGGACCTGGTGGTTCATTTATGCCACTACTGACAAGTTGTCTGTGCGGACAAGGACATGTCTATTCTGGAGCACAAGAAGGAAAGTGCAAGGTGGAGAGCTCTCAGCTCCCATGCATTTAAGTGCAGGGATGTCCAGCAACCCGACCAGGGTCCACGGACACCTGTGTCTTCCCAAACTACACCCCCAGCCAGGGTTGGATGTGTCTGTCATCATCAATTGACGGTTGTGTATCACTCCCATTCTTACGCCTTTGCTGAGGTGACAGGCTTGCCTCCACCAGCATAGGGCTTCCCCGCATAGGCGAGACACGGTCAGCCGAAGGTGTCTGTCGCGCTTGGGGTGTAGCCGAAAGGCACTGAGCCACACTTGGATCGGGTGCATGTAGAGTAACCCCAGTTGGGTGGCTGATGAAGCTGCGGCCATCATAACTAACAATTTTTAACTCAACACCAATTGTATTGTGAACCCTTGTTGAACAGAGCCAGACAGTTGTGAATGGCAGTTACTCTGTCATCAGACAGGTAGGCTTGCATCCTAAGGGAATCCAGCCAGAGATCCAAGTAGACCGTACTTTGAACCGGTATTAATTGGCTCTGGCATCACTGAGGGTGAAACCCAGCCAGCATATGCTTCGTCACAATCACTGTATAGGCCACTGCTCCTTCCAGCGACTGGGACAGATCAACCAGTCATCCGGGTAGTTCATCACCCTGATCCCTTGCAGCTGCAAGGGAGCTAGGATGGCATCCATGCATTTTGAAAATGTGCAGGAGGCTAAGGAGAGGATGAATGGCAGCACAGAAAACTCGAAGACAAGCCCCTGAAAGGCAAAGCGGAGATACTTCCTGTGCACTGGACAAATAGGGACATGGAATAGGCGTCCTTTCGGGCCACTGAGCATTTCTAAGGGGGCTAAAACCAATTCCAATATTAGAACAGCAAGAGAACATTCAAAGAGGAGATAAAATGTCTAAGAGATACAAATGACAAAATCATAGACGAAGAAAAAAATGCAAATATATTAAATGATTACTTTTCACAAGTTTTTACAAAGGAGGATACGGACAACATGCCCCACATGTCAACCTGTTCCTATCTAGTTTTAAATAACTTTAGCATAACCGAGGCAGACATGTTAAAGGAACTAGGAGCTCTTAAAATAAGCAAATCCCCTGGGCCAGATGAGATCCTCCCAATAGTACTCAAAGAAATGAAAGAAGTTATGTACAAACCGCTAACCAAAATCATGCAATAGTCTCTTGACACAGGGGTTATACCAACAGACTGGAAAATTGCAAACACAATACCGATCCACAACAAGGGAAACAAAACCGAACCATGTAACTACAGACCATTAAACTTGACTTCTATTATATGCAAACTTATGGAAAACTACAATAAAATCCAAAATGGAAAATGACCTATATGGTAACAGTATCCTGGGAGACAGTCAACATGGTTTTAGGAAAGGGAGATCGTGTCTAACTAACCTGCTTGATTTTTTTGAGGATGCAACATCAACCATGGATAATTGCAAAGCATATGACATGGTTTATTTAGATTTCCAGAAAGTTTCTGACAAAGTCCCGCATAAAAGATTAATTCTCAAACTGAACACAGTAGGGATTCAAAGAAATGCATGCACATAGATTAGGGAGTGGTTAACGTGTAGAAAACAGAAAGTACTGATTAGAGGAAAAACCTCAAAACGGAGCGAGGTAACCAGTGGAGTACTAGGTACTCTGCTTTTCTCAATCTACATTAATGACATAGATTCTGATACAGTAAGCAAACTTGTTCAATTTGCAGTTGACACAAAAATAGGAGTAGCAGCAAACACTGTTGCAGCAGCAAAGGTAATTCAAAATGATCTAGACAGCATTCAGAACTGGGCAGACACATGCTAATTATATTTAATAGAGAAAAGTGTAATGCACTGCACACAGGCAATACAAATGTGCATTATAATTATTACATGGGAGATACTGAAATTGAAGAAGGAATCTAGGAAAAGACCTAGTTTATGTTGACTCAGAAATGTCTTAATCGTCTAGACAATGTGGGGAAGTTATAAAAAAAAGGCCAACAAAATGCTCGGATATATAGTGAAAAGTGTTGAATTTAAATCAAGGGAAGTAATGTTAAAACTTTACAATGCATTAGTAAGACCTCATCTAGAATATTGTGTTCAGTTCTGGTCACCTCACTACAAAAAGGATATTGCT